>NC_026156.1:5241352-5298838 GCF_000512975.1 Sesamum indicum
TTTTTCGATTTTTATTCTTTTGAAATGATCAGAACTGTTCTCTCTCTGTCTCTCTTTTTCCTTCCTATATTGACTTAATATGCATTTAGGATAATTTTGGTTAACAAGTCATAGAGAAGAATTTGCCTGCATGGGGGGTTTTCTTGTAAGGAGATAGAGAATCTTGATACTCTGCTGCTTCATCATACAAGACTTCTGATTATCATTGTGTGTCTCATAGGATTGTCTTCTAGTAGCTGTCCTGTTGCAATATTCTTGATTGAAATCTGAACATAATTAATTTATTACCAGAGGACGGGAGTTCTTTCTCCTGGTAAATTCTCATACTTTTTGGGTGCTTATTCATTCCTTTCTTCAAAATGCAAAATATTATACTGAACTTTTGAACTCGAATGAGATGACATGTGATGGTAACTTAAGAAAATATAATATTCATGATCTTAACATCAAAAGCTCTGGACGTGGATATTTATAATGCTCCTGTAGTCTTAAGGAGGAAAATAGTTACACAATTGGCTATTTTGCAGTTATCATCCTATACCTATTGTCTTTTCTCAAGCTAAAGGATCATCTATCTGGGATCCAGAAGGCAACAAGTATGTAGACTTCCTCTCAGCTTATTCTGCTGTTAATCAGGTAATAAAGACTGGTGATTGGTTCTTCTTGTGGTTCCTTGCTCTGTTTATCTTGGATCAACACTCGATCTTAGCCAGTAACCCTTATTTTTTTATTTTCTAATCTCTTATTTATGCCTGAAAGATGTTCTTTGTTATATTGCTGCAATCAGCTTCCTTGTCTGAGTGCATTCTGTTGCCGGGCTCAAAAGTCGCTCAGTTATATTAATTGGTTTATCCTGTAATACTATGATCATATAGTCCATGTTAAATGCTATCAATTGATTGGCAACTACTAAACCAAAGATGTTGCTGCAGGGTCATTGCCATCCCAGGATCATGAAAGCATTGGTTGAACAGGCTCAAAAACTTACGCTGAGCTCGAGAGCCTTTTATAATGACAGATTTCCAGTATTTGCAGAACGCCTGACCAGCATGTTTGGATATGACATGGTATTGCCAATGAATACAGGTGCTGAAGGCGTAGAAACAGCGATGAAGTTGGCTAGAAAATGGGGCTATCTTAAGAAAAAAATCCCAAGAGATGAGGTATGGAACTCTGGTGTATGATGTTCATTCTTAAAAGGAAACTTCATAATATCTTTTGCATAGGCAGACTTACAATTCCAAAGTATGAGAACCGGAGTCGTCATCACGGAGTATGATATCTATACCTTAGAAACTTAAGAATGGTTTCAGTTGGTATCTTCTCAAAAATAAAAAGCAGATTGATCCATAAGAAAACATTGAATGGGTTTCTAGTTAAATGTTTTGAAACCTAGAAATTGCCTATGGATTCCTAATACGAGGAATTGGTAATGACTAATCATGACTCATGAGTGCTCTACTTGATAATACCTTTTGGATACCAATTTGGCCTAGTGAGTACTACAACAACTAGAACATAATTAGGTGAAGTTTCTGATGTTTGCTACTCAACATACAGTTTTTTATTAATGCCAGTTCTTTTTGTGTGTTAAATATTGACATTCCACAGCTAGTCCTCATTCTTACTTGATGATTTATGAGTGGGTGCAAGTTGTAATCCATTCTTCAAAAATCAAGTTGGAAAAAGTGAAAAAATAAAAGAAACATACACATACCTAATTGTATATGGACCTACACCTTCAGAAACATTATCTCCTATAAGTCCTTGTCCGTAAGCATCTCAGCCTGATACATGGTAGGCATTTAATCATTAATCTTCAGTAATGTTCTGCACATACTCTTACTCTCAGGTGCCATATAATATAACAGTAAACTAAATGCAACTATTGTTGCATTACAATTAAATGCTTGTCTGAAGTTCTGACTCAAATTTTGAAATTATACTTCCGTAGTGATTGAGTTACAAACTTTGTCTTCAATACAGATTGTCACATAGATTTCTTAACTGCTATTTATTTTAATCATTTGGTCATGGCAGGCTATAATTGTTTCATGTTGTGGCTGCTTTCATGGTCGCACATTAGCTGCTATTTCTATGAGCTGTGACAATGAGGCAACACGTGGATTTTGGCCTTTGTTGCCAGGCCATCTCAAAGTTGATTTTGGTGACCAGGCAGCACTTGAGAAAATATTTAAAGGTTTTCCAAATTTTTTACCATGAATATACTAGTTAAAATCCGCAACTAGTAGAACTGTTGGAGTAGCACATTCGGATATCGTCTCTCCTAGGACCACAAAAAATGCATTAAATTTAATTGTTACTGATGTGAACTAATCCATTTTACTTTATGGTGACCAGAAAAAGGGGACCAAATCGCTGGTTTTCTGTTTGAACCTATCCAAGGGGAAGCAGGGGTATGTATGTTTCAAGGATTGGACTTGTTTTTGGATATATCCTGTATGTGAATCTTGTTTTGTGGTCACCGTCATAATTGTAATCAGTTGAGTGTTCCTGGAGGTTAGCCTTGGTCCCTGTTTAGAGTGGATGTATGTGAAAATTGTTTGTCATCATTATCATAATTTCTGATTATTTGAGCAATGTAGGAGATTTACCTTGTTCACTTGTTGCTTGTACAAAAATCAGCAGCGCCACCATGTGAACATCACACTTCATTGTCCTAATGAGTCCAATTTGTAGAGGCACCATATAGTGGTATAGGCAAGACAAAGCCTTTTGTATGGTTCGTCATGTACTGATATCTTATTAACTGTGACTCCATGTTTACAGAATTTAGAGGCATGTAGGGGTAGACCTCTATGTATATGGTTCTACTTGATTTTTTCCTACTAAAATATTATTTCTGTTAAATGATTTTGAGGTTGACGACATTCTAATATTTTCTAGGTTATTATTCCTCCGGATGGTTATCTACAAGCTGTCAGAGATCTTTGCTCAAAATATAACATTCTAATGATTGCTGATGAGATACAAAGTGGATTAGCACGTTCTGGAAGAATGCTGGCTTGTGATTGGGAAAATGTCCGCCCTGATGTTGTAGTAAGGACGTGTCCTGTGCTTGATCCTGAAATTTTCTACATAAACTGAAAAAATCGCATATTAGTCCTGTATGAATGCCATATTAATCTGATTCTTCGAAATGGTATGTGACCCATGCCTCCTGGGAATAGTTGTAAACAAGCTAAAACTTTTCAACGAGGACATGTAAATTTGCATTACTTTTGGTTTGGAAACATAGAATGCAGAAAATTTTGAGTTTGAAGGGATCTATGGTTTGGCCAAGAAGTTCATTTTGATTTCCATCTGAAATAAGCTCGAGTTTTTATTGGAGTTTTGAATTTTTGTTCATAAATGTAGATCACTAGGTGTATTACGTAGTGTTGACTGTATGATCAGTGACCATTAGAATGCACTTCCATCCATTGGACTGACCTCTCTGATTGTTGCCTTGTTAAGATATTAGGAAAAGCTTTGGGTGGCGGAGTGTTGCCAGTGAGTGCTGTTCTTGCAGACAAAGATGTTATGCTCTGCATACAGCCTGGAGAGCACGGAAGGTTAGTAATTTTGAAGCCTGTTATTACCACCTTGCACGACACAAGTTTAGGTCCTGCAGTGAATTCTACAATATGCAGCTCCTCAAGAATTTTCTGAAATAAGACAATCATTTCCATCTCAAAGGAAATGAAATGGCCATGCAATGTTCTAGTTGTGTTAAGTTTATCATCCACTTTTTTCATATAATAATCCTTCTGCTTTTAATATGTTGATATCTATATTGTGATTTTACATTCCTTACTGTTGAGGCATTATGCAGCACCTTTGGAGGGAATCCATTGGCCAGTGCTGTTGCCGTTGCGTCATTAGATGTGATAAGAGATGAGAGATTGGCTGAAAGGTATTGTATCTTTTTCACAATTCTTTAACATGGAGTTGCATGAGTCTGGTTATGTCTAATTCTCTGGAATTTGTCATGTTCACTTGGTGTAGCATAAATCTATTAGTTATGCAGTAAGGATAAGAACTTGGGTGAAAATATTAATGAGGTTTTTTGAGTTGTTTTCTATGCCCAATGTTATTCTTACATTGGCGATCGAGTTTTAGAATTAAGGGTGTCTTGAATATGTAATTTCATGGTAGATCTGCCCAACTGGGAGAGGAGCTCAGGGAACAACTTGTGAAGGTTCAGCGGCAATTTCCGAACCTCATAAAGGAGGTAAGAGGTAAAGGTTTGTTCAACGCTGTGGAGCTTAATAGCAAAGCTTTGTCCCCCGTGACTGCGTATGACATATGCCTGAGGCTGAAAGAGAGAGGAGTTCTTGCAAAGCCTACCCATGATTCTATTATTCGATTAACTCCTCCCCTATCAATAAGGTACACCAATCGTCTGTAATTCAGGGTTAACTTTTTTATTTAATTTTGAGGTGGATACATCATGTAGGGCTAAATGTGAAAAAAATTGTTTTATTTTTACGTTACTCATCGCAGATAACTAATTCTCCACATGTTTTCTATCAGTCTGGATGAGCTCCATGAAGGATCAAAAGCTCTGCAGGCTGTTCTGGAACTTGATCTATTGAAGATGAAGAAAGAGAAGCCAGAAAATACTACCTCCCATGCAGCTGTTGACGCGTGTGATCGATGTGGGCGCAACTTGTATGCTTCTTCATAACTGCTCTAATATAAATCAGGATAACTATTCGAGTCAATCCCGTTTCCTTGCCCCAGTACCTTAAATTAATTAACCCGAAGAGCTTACTGCTTTTCGCACGTATGTTTGGTGTCAGATACTTGCTTCTTTTGTTAGTTGTATTACCCTTTGAGATCTAGATCTGCAATAGAAGATAGAATTAAGTGACATGATCGAGCGGGGGCCCTAGGCGAACCCGGTATCTCCAATGGATTTTGTCTTTATGGTGACAGATAATGTAGTGTGTAAGGTTTTTCTCAACTTACATATGATGTGGCATAATATTTTTCTCATAAATAATAGGGAGACAAGGTGGAGACACAATAATGCTACAACTTTGTTAGCTACGAAATTATATTGTAAGAATAGCATCTCCCCTTTCCTAACATTAAAGAGTCAGATGCGGCGTAACCTATAATAGCTCAAGAAGAGTTTTTAAGAATGAAATGGGACCTGGTTTAGGTGTTCTTTAAGGACCTTAGCTGGACTTCATAATTGTATTGTTTCACCAATAATGATAGCCAAATTTTGAACTTGGAGTTTTTTTCTCTAGATATTTGCTTAAGTTCTACTGTCCGAATATTGGATGCCTGAAAGTGAAGTTGATTGCTATTGTTTGTGCGGTGAATGGCTTAGTTGTCTCGTCGAGATATTGTATTAACGTGACATTA
The DNA here is from genome assembly GCF_000512975.1 of Sesamum indicum. Taxonomy (NCBI): domain Eukaryota; kingdom Viridiplantae; phylum Streptophyta; class Magnoliopsida; order Lamiales; family Pedaliaceae; genus Sesamum; species Sesamum indicum. The sequence continues at coordinate 5,246,732 of NC_026156.1, forward strand.
GACCTTCCTTGCACGTACTTAGTTTTAGCATTTATAAAATCAAAGATTAGTTTCCATGTCACACACTCGAATCTTGAGTCAGGCTGGATAAGGATAAGTATATATTACATGATTTACCCCTTGAATATTTTTTATGATATGACCTTGACTAGAATATAGTATATCTGCACATACCTTCCGTCATTATATTTATATATTCTCAAAATATCGTGTCTGCGTGAAATACGCCGTAACTTTTAATTTATTTTTTTCTTATGGGTTTAAATGAAAGCGGCCTTATATTATGTGAATGATTGAATTCGATACAGTAGTAGTATTAGCATAAGGTGGCGGAAGAAATATGTTAACTATGGTATGGTGGATGAATATATATATATATATATATATGAAGTGTCGTTATCAATTATGGTTGGCCTTGTCGAATGTGTTAGAATTATAAGGGCAATTGAGGATGGGCGATATTGATTGATGAGTAGAATCCAAGATTTAAACACAGCTTAAATATGTCGTATTCGTCGTCCATCCCATGCTCAAATTTTGGTCTTTTCTGCCTTTAACAATTGATTATTATTATTATTGTTATTAGGACCAGAGTCCCCATCTAGACACCAACTTTTAATTATGTTTGCATGAAATTGAAATATTTGATATTATTGGTTTTATTATTAGAGAGATAAAGAAAATAGTAGGATATATCACTTTGATATTTCTTAAGATTATGTGTAATTATATGAATACCATAAAGGTTAGATTACACAAACATTCTATGCGCTTTATAAAATTATCCCTTGAAGGGGGTGTTAGTGCAATATACTAAAGGGATATTTGTGTAAAGTTTCGTTATTAGTAAAGACTGTATTGTAGTTACAGTTATAATTCTACGGGATGTATTTATAATTTTTAAAAAAATAAAAAATATTTATGTAATTGAATCTAGGTTAGGAATGTCAATAAAATTTAAAAAGAAAAAAGAGAGGGAGAAAGAAAAAGAAAAAAAAGGTGAGGGGAATGGTGGGGTTTGAGAGGGACATATTGTCTCCTTTCGATGGGCTATGGTAGTGGGGATGGGGTGGTCCTCATCTCATGTGTATGTTATCAATTCCAAAAGTCTCACTTTTATTGTTGTTATTAAAATTAATTATAAACCAAAAAGATGGTATTCTTTTGAGGAACACAATTAGATAAGGCGTCCCTTTTATTTTTGTTTTGGGTTGGCGTAGACCAATTAGATGATGAAATTTTAACTCATGATTTAATTGTTTCACTTAATAATAATGAATAAATATCAGAAAACATAAATGCGGCTGATTTGTGGTGTGATGCCTAAAATACCCTTTAGTTGACTTTTGGACGATCAGGGTTCAATCAGTAATTTTGGCCTTTGCATGAACGTTTAAAAAGCATAAGAGGTCAATAATATCGATTGGAGAGGGGTGGGGGTAGAATGGGTAGAGATCATAGAATAGATGTAGATGAGTTTTAGTATAGAAATAGAGATGGATGGAGCGATGCGATGTTGATTCTATTTATGAGTACGGAATGCACGGCCCACAATTAAATCTTAATGTGAAAACTGTGAAATTTTTGGATCTTTCTAAGTAGTAAAAGAGAAGACAGAAAACATGAAGACATGGCGTAACGTGCGGGTGGATTCAATCGTCTTTTATTTTTTATTACACAACAAAACAACTGTCCTACATCTGTGCTATGCTGCTTCCCACATTTCCACATGCCTTATAACTCTTACCACAATATTAACATTTTCATCTACATCCACAATTTCCATCTATCATAATATTATGTAGATATATTATTATTATTATTATTATACACCTGTATTTTATATATATAAATAAATAATCATGTGACATGACGACCAGATTCATCATAATTGAACCTTCATTATATATAATAATTAATTCTTGACAAATTCATTTAATTTAATCACCATCTTCATCATCATCAATATCTTCAGCCATCCAACTCTAGTTCGTGCGGTTCGGTGATCGTCGTTTCTCTCTCTCTCTCTCTCTTTTTAATTATATCATTTGATATATTAAGATATCAAAATTAATCAGATGTAGGTATTAAATAATTTCAAATCAATACAATAAATTGTTATGAAAGTAGATGGATTGCTTATATTTGCAGATTTAGATTAGGAATGTATTAAATATGCCATCTCAACGTTATGATTAATGAAGAGTTTGATAGCATGCATGTGATCACTAATGATTCGATTATCATACTTAGTTCCCATCGAAGCAACTTCGTTTGTAGATCAAGAAACAGAAATATATTCATGGAAGAGCTGATTTGTGACAACTTGTACTTGATGTATGATCAAGACAATAATGCACTTTAGTACAATTATAAGATTGATCTGTCCCCAAAAAAAATAAAAATAAAAAAAATTAAGAATGTCTAGAAACAAAATAATGCATACGGACATTTATCTGATTTCATATTCCTTCCATTGGATAAATTATTATTACATATTTCAGTTGGTACAAACATTTTCCGTTGCGAAAAACTGGTTGGCATTTGGACAAGTTTTGGATGCAGACGTCCAACTTGCCCATTAAAACATCAGTTCCTTTATTTTTATTCTTTAATAATAATTTATAGTAATTAAAATGGTAAGGAAGAGTAAAGTGTAAGCAAAGCAATAGGGAATGAGTTAAAATATGAGTTTGTAATTAATGGGATGAGTACATGTAATTTAATGTAAGTGATGAGCTAGTTATAGTACGTAGTAGAAGCTCTTCATAAGCAATAAGATAGAGAGTTGGATGAAATGATTGGTTAGGTAGGTGAGGAGACCCTCCCCCAACCCCCCCCGCCACTCTCTCTCAATCCCCCCATTGTGACTACCATTCTTCCACACCATTTTTCTTTTTATCTACATAAATAAATATATCAAACTATATTTTATTTTTCAATTATTATTTTTGAGACTCTTGACAATGACTTATGAAATATTTCAAAGAAAATAGATTCCAACCATAAAAAGAATAAATAGCACAATGAATGGGGATGGAGGAAAGAATATGGTGTAGGAAACGGCAGAGCATAACGCCGTTTTCGGCACTCCGTTCCGCATCGCGTGTCTTGCGACGCTAGAAAGCATAAAAACACAGAGCCTAGCTTCCATAATAATATTTATATTAATATTAATAATAATCCCTTCTTCTTCTCCTCAGCAGGCTCCACACCTCCATTTTCCTCCTTCGTCCCCCACCCCCTCCTCCCCCGCCCCAATTCCCCTACCCACCCCAAGCAAGAATTAAGAATCTCTCTCCCATGAATTGCTTTTATCTTCAGATCCATACTTTCTTCAGCTGTGTTTCTTTCGCTTAGATCTTGCTTGAAAACCCACTTATTGTTTCCTACCCTACTTGCTACAACATCATTTGAAATATTGTACGCTCATACAAGCAATTCCCAGTTGTTGCTGCAAATGGGTTCGATTCGGGCAGATCTGGGCAGCAGAATCCACCCCGAACCCATCGACCACTTCGACCGTCTTCCCGACTCCGTCATCCTCTTGATCTTCAACAAAATCGGCGACGTCAAAGCCTTGGGCCGGTGTTGTGTTGTTTCCAGGCGATTCCACTCTCTCGTTCCCCAAGTCGACAACGTCATAGTCCGTGTCGACTGTGTTATATCCGACGAAGATCCCTCCGCCACCTCTTCTTCCTCCGCCGCGGCTTCAGCCGCCTCTGACAAGTCCCGGCACCCTATCTCCTCCCTCTTCAGAATTTTGTTTTCTGGACTCTTCAAACCCTTGCAATCCCTCTCTCAGCTCATCAGTCCTTCAAGCCGTCGCATTCCTTCTCTTTCTGAAGATTTCGACTTTGAAACTGAGCAAAACAGCGTCACCCATCATTCACCCACTCAAGTCTTGAAGAACTTTAACGAAATCAAGCTCCTCAGGATAGAACTTCCGAGCGGGGAGTTGGGAATTGATGAGGGTGTTTTGCTTAAGTGGAAGGCGCAGTTTGGATCGACGCTTGATAATTGTGTTATTCTTGGAGCTTCAAGTGTTGTTCAGAAGATGGACAGTGACTATGATTGTTTGGGCACATGCAATAATTACGATAGTGTGAACAATGATAACAGTAGTAGTAATAACAATAACGGAGTGGAGAATGATAATGGGAGCATACCCGAGTCATTTTACACAAATGGGGGCTTGAAATTGCGCGTTGTGTGGACCATTAGCTCATTGATCGCAGCCTCAGCGAGGCACTATCTGCTGCAGCCTATAATAGCAGAGCATAAGACGCTGGAGAACTTGGTGTTGACCGATTCGGATGGGCAGGGGGTTTTGTCTATGAATAAAGAACAGTTGGAGGAGCTTAGAGTGAAGCCTTTGTCGCCCTCGTCGGCAGCAAAGAGGACTCTTGTCCCGGCTCTGAATATGCGATTGTGGTATGCGCCCCATCTGGAGTTGCCAAATGGGTTGGTGTTAAAAGGGGCCACATTGGTTGCAATCAAGCCCAGTGAGCAGCCGAAGAAGGACATGGTGGGTTCGGAAGGGAATTGGATTGCTTCGGCATTTGAGGAGCCATTTGGGACTGCTGCGAGGATGTTGGTGAAGAGGAGGACTTATTGTTTGGAAATGAACTCCTTTTAGATGGGGATGGGGTTCGACTAAGAATTTATGGAGAGATGTTTGAGGTAATTTCCTTTTTTGCTGCTAATCCTTTTAACAAGTTCTGATTGGTTTTAAGATCTGTGATTGAATGTAAGCATTGCTCTTGTTAAGCCAAATTTCATATGATTGTTTCCTTCATGGTCTTTGATATGACGCATTCGTAAGTGTTGTTTGTCTATTCACTTTACGGTCACTGTTTTACTGTTTTAGTAATAAGATGGCTAATCTTTCTGTATTGTTGAGGTTATATGTTTATGTTTGCCTGAAATCATGAGGTGGGTTTTTGGTCCATTAAGCTCCTCGTTACTATAAGACATAATTTTGGCTTAAGATTGCCTACGCCATCCCAAACCATCTGTAAGATGCTTCCGCATGCATTCTGCAGACAAATTTATGACGACAGATTGAGATCAAGGCTATTGGCCTGGGATTGTATGTTCTATCTGTCATCTTCTTAGTTGTATCAGTTTCGTTGTTAATGATATCCTGATTCTGCCAAAGTATCTCATGCATGTTCATGTTTTCTTTTATTTGTAGGTTCACCATTAGTCTTTAATCTTTTATTTCCCAATAGTATGCTCGCCTTCTGTGGAGGAATTTATTACGATAGGTTGAATACAGATGTGTTGGCCTTTAATCTTGTATCCTGTCCGTCGTCTTCTGAGTTAGTTTTGTTAGTTCTATCCATAATGATATTTTGATTTATATTAACCTAAGATACCCCTTGCGTTTTGCACATTTCGTGTTACTTTGTTGAGTCACCTTCATGTTTATTTCTTGGCAACTACCATGTCTTGTTGAACAACATGGTTGTTGCGCCACACTTGGGTTCAATAAAAGAAAATTGACCATTGGCTACAATTTTATTGACTATGGACTGAAACTGTGGTAACTAATTATTATTAACCATGGTTAAACAAAAATCAATTGCAAGAAATTAGGTTATCCACCATGGAATCTCATAGCCATGGCAAAAACTGCTTTGATATAGCCATTACCTACCTTAGTGTGAAAGAATGCTTTCTGATCATGATCATTGCCGGAACCATTATTAAAGGAATTAATTTGAATAGAGCTACCTTTTTGGGGCCTTCTATGTGCCTCAATTAACCGTCATAAGCTTGTTTTACCATTATGCATGATCTTTTATTTGTATTACCATACTTTTGCCTACAAAGAAGGGTTGTTTGTGTTTATTTGCGTCGAACATACTAGTTTTGGCAAAGCAATCTGCAGCATGTCCGGCCCTGCAATATTAGTATTTCTTTTTAGCTTATCCTCCTTTAATTCCATTTCTGATTTGTTTGCTAATGACATTATTCGTTGCCATCAGTTTTCCAGGAAAAAACCAGGCCTTGGTCCTTTTAAGGAAGGAGAATATAAACTAGTTTGGAGAAGCAGGGTACAAAGTTTTGTCTTGAGCACAGTAGGTTACATGCGAGTGGCTGGGGAAGTTTATATTGCTTCCGTTTATGACTCTGTTGTCAGCTGTTGATTGATTATGAGCTTAAACTGTCTGCTTTCTGCGGTCAGACTAATGATGATATGCATCTGCCTTGATTTGGAACTCAAGCACATGCTTTTAGAGGGCATGCTATGCAACTGGTTATGTTGTAAGCATTCTGGGCCTTTGACTTTGCGGTCAGCTGCCTTTGTTAGTTATCTATCTGTGAATATTGTAGGTATAAAGGTTCTATGCTTATGCGCTGTCCGTTTAAAGATTCAAGATCTCATCAGCATATTATATTAGCTGATTTACTGCCATAAATAAATGTGATAACGGCTAAACTTTCTATAAATGAGGATTTTATCTTCATCTTGTATGTGGTGTTGATTGCTCTCCGTTCATGCTCAGATAAAGATTGTTTCTCTGTTTGAGCATGGTGTGTTTAGGCATAATGATTTCATATGTCGGCAGATTTTGGGTAGAGATAGACTAGGAGCAATTTGCTTTTTGTGTATTAAACCCAATTCTTCTGGTGGGTTCCAGAATCCGTCTTTTCAAGTGTAGAAAACCTTCTGCATGATGCACTACTGATTTAGCAATAAGCTCTAGGTTCCTGCTCTCCCTCACGCTTGGATATTTTGCACACCCAGATATTTTTTAGATGTGCTGTGCAGTTGTAAGCTTTATGTAATAGCGATTGGTGAAATCTGAATAAGTGCCCTTAATTATTATAGCGCCATCATCGTGTCCTTGGCTGACCTTACTTTATTATGTCAATTAAGAGCTTGCATGAAAATTGATCATCATAGATGACAATAAATAGCGTGTCCCACCTGATTTCCTCCAAAGAAAGTTCCTTCAACTTTGTGGCAACTGGCTGTGGTTCACGACTTCTTTCATTAAATAAATCCATGATATCCTTTGCTTCATCCAATTCCATCATATCTTCCTTCTAAATTCCAGCTGATAGTGTCCGTTACTGAATTTCATCCACCTTTCTGTTTCCTTTTTGACTTGCCTGGGCTGTAGTGTACTGCAAGGACATGCATGATGCTTCTTTGGACTGTCATTTGCATCTGATCTCCTACCAAAACAGTTAACAGTCTCCGAAAGGCCCATGGAAGATGGTCGAGAATAATAAAAAGAAAAACAGGCAAGTCAAGATATTTAAGTTATTATTGCTCAACAGGAACTTCTATGTTAAACTAATCAACCATGGCAAATGAAAATACAGCTGAAGAAATTATGAGAAAGTAGTACTGTTGTGTACTACGGTTAGTAGCACAAACTTAGAATGTGATTCAGCTTCATCCATCCAGTTTAATCACAAAGGTTCTCTTGACTCAATTATATCAACAGTTGTGCAGAGCAGAACAAGAATTGGACGGGCATAAATTGAACATCTCAATCAATCACACAATATCTCTCATCAAACACACATGACCGCCTGCCGGCTCCCACAGTTTATAATAAACCCCAAGCAAATTAAGAAGAGTGCTCGTAAAATTACTTGAATCATAAGTAATAAGAAACTCTGACGCACGACAAAAAGCATAAAAGGGCAGGTGAAGAAACGCAATGTTTTGCTCAGGCACTGCTGCTACTTCACATCTTCAGTTACCTGCACCAACACGGGTTGAGTTATTAAGCTCCTGCGCTGAAAGCTTGAATGGAAAATGTTCAAGCTTTGTCAAGAGTACACCACCTTAATATGTCGAAGCAATAAAGAGCAGTTAACACTTCTTTCAAATCAACACAAAATCAGATATATCTACCAAAAGTTTGAACATAGCATGATTGAGCAGGGAAGAAAATCACTGCTGCTAGGCCAGAATCCTCTGAACAATCCCAACATAGGCTGTCTGGATTATAAGGTAATAAGAAATCACAACCATAATGGCAGCTGTGCCGCAATGGAAGAATGTCCTATCATTCTATTCTTCGTAATTTCATACCATGATGAAAGAACTGAGAATTGGGGAATTCTTCAATCCCTTACTATGTTCCCCGAGTGTGAATTGCATATGAACACTACACTAATGCTTTAAGCTGCAATCATAGACAAAAGCAAAAGGATAACAGATCTTGGTATCTGATCAATTCATCTCATAGATCTAGGCATATTGGAACCTAATGCAGCTCAAGCAAATCCAACTTGGACGTCTACAGATAAGCAAATATTACTTCTCATAGGCATTGTTATACCAAGTAACAAGTCTCTTCTCTACAAAGTGAAGATTAATGACATGAGAAATAGCATTGGGAGGGGTGAACAACGCTTCAACTATGCTTCAGGTAACACTTGAATTTTAAAACAGGCAATGTAAAAAACATGAATCTGTTAGCTTCAGAGAACTAAAGAGACCCTAGCTGTATGTGGCATATTTAAAATAATTAAATATCATTTATTAATTTTTTTGTTGTAGGAAAAATGATAATATAAAAATAATTATTAAAAAAGATAAATAATTTTGAAAGAAAATATTTGAGGTAGGAGAAAGAGAAAAAAATATTAACTAAAAATAAATAACTATTTTAAAAAATAAGTTTTACTATTTGTAGATTCTGGGGGGGGGGGGGAGGAAGTTAGTGAGTGCAAAAGGGGGAAGGAAAAATAACATACCAAAAATAAGAGAGACACAAAAGAGGTGCTCTCCTTTAATATATAGTATCGATGAATACCACTGCATTAATTTGAAAAGACACAGAAACCACTATACAGATGTAGGAACTACACACTAATATTGGCGAATTTTACACTTTTAATCACTAGGACAGGAGATAATACTTTTAGTCCTCAACTTTATCGAATTTTCAAAATGATCCCAAAATTGAAAAAACTTAACATAATTAGTCACTTGTTCAAATTTTCGTAAAAAAGTAGACAACAATGACCCGTACAAATGTCTATCAATTGTGTGGTCAATCAAGATATCAAACACGCGCATTGCCCATGTTCTTACCGTCTATTTTTTTTACAAAAATTTGAACGTGCGACTAAATATATCGACTTTTTTCAATTTTGAGACAATTTTGAAAATCTCATCAAACAGATGACTAGATGTGGTGAATTTTATCAATTTTATAACCATTTTAAAATTTTCGTAAAATAGATAACTAAAAATATTGAACCTTATTCTATGAGATTAAAAACATAGTTTTGTGTACTAATATTGCCCCAACATATAGAGGGATTTCAAAACAGAACATGGCAAAAGAAAAAAATGACACACGGACCACATTAAACAGATAGAGGAACTACATGCTAATATCACATTTCAAAAAGGAACTCTTTACTGATTAATATCGTTTCATAGACAAACTTTATGGAATATTCTTTCATCTGTGATTCTGCCTGAGAAGACATGCCCAAAAAACTCTAAAGAAGGTAAACATAATGAAGGATGTATTGGCCCTGAGAATGAGAAATTTTATTTAGCTATGCTCAAAGAAATCAAGAAATGTTGAAAAGGCTGTAATTCACATTTTTGAATAATCTTAACCACTTAATACGTAAAGTTTATTCAGAAACAATCACGTTATTGAACTATTTTTTAACGGCATGTAATATTTTAATTTGGACTTGCTAGTTCATGCAACATAGATTCGGTACTACATTGCTGAACAAGGTTCACTTAACTTCAAACTTATCACACGACATCCCAATTAACATAAAAAGCACTTGATAACAAATAATTTTGTTTAAACATAATAAAGACCAAGAAAAGCAGAGCAAAACAAAAGTAAAACAATTTACACGGAAAACCCCTAAACTCAAAAGGGGAAAATCGACGGGGTAAGAATCCACAACCACCCAATCCATGATAAAACAGTGAATGCAAAATTTCTGAAAAATTTCCCCCCAAGCTTGAGTTTAATTACAAAAACCAAGAAACACATAAAAAACATCTTCTTTATGGATCTGACTGCTTCAAATAATAAGATGGGAGAAAGGGAAGTGCACTGATTTCTTCAATGCTCACACCATGAAGAGAAACTCGATTCTACTATATAATGACCATGGTCACAAAAACATGTTTATTAGATAAGTCTTTCGTTCTAATTCCTTTTAATAAAACGTTTCAATTACTTGACAAGATTCTCCCACTTTTAGATACACTTAAAACACTCTATCCGCCCAAGAACTCTCTATGTTGCAAGAGAATTGCCCACTGTCGTTTGTATTATGTCTTCAATTATTTGTAAATAATCTCCTTTATGTATAGAGCACGACTTTTTTTTTTTTTTTTTTGTGTGTGTGTGTGAAATAACAAACCATTTCTCATTTCTATTTTCAACAATTTAGTCGAATTACCCATCCATATTTATCAAACTTGATTGTAATTATCATACTTTTCTCTTTTCTTCAACAATGGTAGCACTGTCCCAATTATTTTGTAATCTAAGGGCTCATCCTAATTTTCTTTATTAGAATGAACGAACTAAGTGAAATTAATTGTCATGCAAATAATATATAATCTAAAAAAAAGTGATTAAGTTAAAATAAAAAAATAATAATATAGCAATATAATTATTTGAATTGACCAAACATAATATGAAAAAAAAGCTTTCCCTTCATGATTATACCATCTAAGATCACTTAAATACATATAAAACCGTAAAGATGCAACACTTATACCGTTAACTTTAGCTTTCTCCTTTTCCCATTGTTGTGCTTATTTATCAGATACCACATATATTTAAAACTAAGGCTATATTTGGTGAAAGAATTTTAATTTGAGACGAGAATTTAGATAAAGTATTTCAAATGACTCCATGATAAAAAAAATTTAGAATTTAGAATTTATTAAAATTACAGAAATCATAATTTAAAAATAGAGGTAAAGAATTCAAAGTTCCTTCCCACTATAGAATTATTCAAATAAATTTCAAAAAAAATAATTTCAGGGATTTGAAATCCTTACATTTAATTAAAGCCACAAATTCCAACTACAATAGCCAATCAAAGAAGGATTCAGTCATTAAAATTATCTGTGAAAAAATTTGCTATTAAATAACAAGAGAAAAAAAGTATTCCCTGGCAGAAAGGGAAATCCATTCATGATTTCTTGGTTCAGGTTCTCAAAAAGAGAAAGTATAAGAAGACTCTATAAGCAAGAAACCTAAAAAATCTTTACTTTGAAATTTCTCAACCTAAATTCAGTAAGTAAGAAGTCTTAATTAAGAAATGTAACGACGAACAAGAAGCAGATGCACTGAGTGACACGTATTGAGCTCCCGCCAGATCCTCTTTTTCCGTCACAGACCAATGGTGCGGCAGCCACAAAAAATCAGATGCTAAAGTGCGCACCTTTCACTCACAGAGCAACACCTGGCTCCGCCATGGACATGTTAGAAACAAGGGAGCCAAACAAAGAGACAACCAGCTGATCCCTATTCGCAGGCGTCCATGCCAGTATCATAAAGGACAACACAGTGGAGAGAGTCGATAAAATATGATTATGCCCCCAATGGTAAGGCCTTTTTGTGAAACCAAGAAAATTAAAAACTGTTCAGATAACTACACCAAAGGACCCCTAAAAGAAAGCGCAACATAGCACTGGAAAACACTCAAACCCATGTGAAGAGAATTTAGACAAGAATACAAATAAGAACAAGAAAAATTAAGGCAAGAATGCTGTATGATTTATGAAACTAAAGATTAACAAAATGAGAAATTACCAGGAACGAAGAAGTGGTTTCGAAGGAAGAAGCTCTTAAATGAACTCAGTTTTTTCCTTTTCCTTTCTGGCCGGAGTGCCTGCCGCCATTATTAGCATGGGCATCGCCGTAGCAGAGCTGCAAGCGGGCGTCGTATCCAGAGAGGAACTGGTGGTGGTTCTCCACAGACGCTGCGGTGCCAATGAAGAAACTTGGAGGAGATCCGTCAGGAAACCTCTGGAGGTGAGGCAACAGAGACGGCGAAGAAGAATTGGACTGAAGGGTCCCCCTATTAAAGCCAGCAAGGCCAGATGAATTAGCAGAAGAAGAGATTGTGAAGTTCAGGTTGTACTCACTGCTGCCATTATGATGGTTATTGTTGCTGCTTCCGTTCCCTCCGGCAGCAGCATTGACAACTGGGACAAAGTGGTCTGGGACAAAGGAGAAGTGCTGGAGCTCCGGCTGGTGTTCCCCCGTCACACTAAACAGTGGCGAAGCCGCCGGTGCAAATGGGTTTGCCAATTGCATTTGCCCAGGACGAGCTGCCGGTGGCCCTAAAAGCCCAGAAGTAAAGTAATCCATAGGAGTAGAGGACCACTGCCTGGGAGATTTTAGGAAGAAATTTGACTCATTTGTGGTACCACCACTACTGTTGGGGTTTTGATGAACTGAGCTGTTAGGACTAGTAGTGGTGTTGTGGTGGCTATTATTGACATTGTTAATACCTCCACTCAAGAGCTCAGTGAAAGAAGTAGTTTGAGAAATAGGGTTCAAAGAAGCAACATGAGAAGAGTCGTTCTCTTTCTCCTTCTCCTTCTCCGCTACCCTTTCCTTAGCACGCTCCCTGGCTTTGATCCTGCTTTCAGATCTGGAAAGCGAAAGCCCCGAGCCCTTACTAGTTTCAGAAGTACTACTACAAGCGGAAGATTTTGTAACCTGCTGGTGGGAGTAATTGGGATCCGCACCACCACCATCCATATTCACTTCAGCTGAGTCAAACCCGAGATGATCACTCCCCCCGGTGCTCGATCTCTTCTCATCGCTCAGCTGCTTAGGGGTGTCGGGGAATGGATTACTCATCGGTGGCAGCTCCGCAATAGAGCTGGCCGCCGCCTTCAGCAGCCACTCTACCGCCTTGCTCGGCTGATCGTACCCTAAACGATCTTGCAGATCATAGAATTGGATAGCGGTGTTCACCGAGAGCCTCACCCGTCGGTCTCTTAGCCCCTTGGATGTCAGAACTTTGCTGTGCCTATCTTTCCCACCGGATGCTCGCGAAACCCTAACAATACGAGACGAAGGCCAGCCGTAAAACCTACCTACACCACCACCAAGATCAACGCCTCCACCACGTACTCCGCCGTTGGTGGGACCCTTTTTGTTCTCTCCTTCTTCTTCTTCATCCTGATACTGGTCATCCATTTTTTGACTGTGGCCTAACTTAGTTGAGTCGAGTCTTCCGTTACCATTGCTGATTCTTGGGAACTTACATTGAATCTCATCTACCTCCATACCACCGCTTTCATGCCGTTTCTCAAGCCCCTTTCAGCAGCTCTTTTCCTTTCTTGTCTATGCTTGGAGAGGGGGGGGGGGGGGGGAGGGGGGGGGGGGGAGGAGAAGGTACGTAAAAGAGGTGGAAAATTTAAAAGGAATCTGAATAATAATTTGTAAAATTAGGGTTTTGATATTTGGAAGAAAGAGAGAGAGAAAACTGTGGGTGGGTGTGCGGTGCAGTTGGGTGGTGGATGTGGGGAAGACTGTACCGTCCTTTGCATTGATGACGATTACACAGACTACTTTGGCTCTTGTAGTGACATATACATACAAAACATATACATATAAAGAGAAGAAAAGGAGAGAGAGAGAGAGATATCACGTTCTATAGCAGAGAGAAAGAAAGGTCAGAAAGACGAAGAGGGGGTGGGGTGGGGGGGTAGGGTGTTCTTCTGAAGCTCTTTGCAGTGCTTTCAAAAGCAAAAACCAAAGCCTGTGTACTTGCTCAGACCTCAGCAGCCCTGCAGCAAAATATCAAAAAAAATTTAAAAGAAATAAAAATAAAAACCATCACCACCACATATATCACACATATATATATATATATAATCCAACCAAAAAAAGAGCAGCAGCAGAATCAGATGCTAAGAAAGAAGGGAAAAAAAAAAAAAGGGAATAATGTGCACTTTAACTTCTTTTTCCTCACAATACAAATTTATTTAAAATCAAGACAAGAAGATTTAGCAGGAAATGACAACCTAAACTATGACTTAATTGGTAGTTAAGATTTTCAGAGACACCCAGAGTGAGAGAGAGAGAGGAAAGGTGAGAATAATTAAAGCATAGCTGATCCTGGAAATTCAGGACATTATTGTCATCTGCTGCTTACAAAACAACCACACATAAATAAAAAAGTATAGTAGCGCCCCAAACACCAAGAAGCAGCTACTAGATAAAAATAAAAACTAAAATATATTTAATTATGTGTGAACGGTGAAGGAAGGAAGGAAAGTTGTTGTCCATACATATGTAACTGAGTCTCTTATACGACGACAAAGAACACAAATCCAGAACTGTGATGCCTTGAGCTCCTCTCCCTCCCTCCCTCTAAATTGAAACTTGGAAATTCTCAGCTTGTCATAATCTACTTCAAAAAAACATAAACAAATGCATGGCAATCAAATTACAAGACTCACCAAAACTTGACCGGTATAATCTTTCAATATATTTTTGGTAGGCATTTAAGACATAATAATCAGCACCAGATTAATGATGCCCATACTAAAACCTGAGTTACTGCAAGATTCGGCTCTTGAGGAAATATCAACAACACAACAATCTGCTACGTACCTGCTGCGCTATTCAGTATTCAAAGTTGAATCAAACTAACTAAACACGCGTTATATTTACTTGAAAAACCCTTTTACCTGAAGAACGTAAAAATATATGAAGGCAAATGAAATGAGGCGACTTTGAAGTTTGTAATGAATGGGTTTACCCGAAATTCCAGTGGAGTTGCTTCCTTATCTCCCAACTTTCCCAACTCCAAAGCCCTGTAAAAATGCTCAGAAACAATGCTTTCTGCCTGCGCTTACTTCCACTTTAAATTCCAAGAAATTGGTAAATTATATATGATTGGGAATTGGGGTTATAAGGATTAGGGTTATGATTCTTGGATTTTGGACAGGAATTCAGGAGGGAGGGGGAAATAAGGATCAAAGCCCTAAGGTATCATACGACGGGTTAAACTTAAATCCCATTGGAGCACATCACCGGGCTTATCGGGAAAGGACAGACACCGCGCCGTTCCTTCTCTTTATATATACATATACATATACATATACATACATTATACATACTTCTTCTTTTTCTCATTTTTCATTTTTGGCCCTTCTCTTTTTACATATTTACCTTAATGTTTTTCCCATGTTTGTATAGATAGTTGCCCTTTTATTTTCATTATTTTATCGTACAATACCCAAATAATTCCAGTGATTTTAATTAATGCCTAAAGATAGATTGTATTGCCATTTGAAAAGGAAAAACCACCAACATATTAGATTTTCATGAGAATTAATTTGTAAAATTTCTTACCCTACCTAAGGTCACACTCTCCATTGAAAGACAGAATGGTTTGAACCTACCCCACCATATTTCAATTCCGATCTGTTGTTATAAATTCGTATTATATGTTTATTATTGTTACGTGTAAAATATTTTTTAAAAATGTACAAACAATAAGTATTTTATACACATAATTCTTACAAATAAAATATAATATAAAATACAACATACTTTGAAATAAAAAAAATTCAAACTGAATGTATAATTGCATATTTCATATATAGATCAAGCAATTAGATAATCCTTCAATCCCTTTATGATGTGTTTAAAAAATATTTGGGTCCAATTTGATATGGACTATGCTAAAAATTTTGGTCGAAGTTAATGCAAATTCTGAAGGAGAACCTGCAAAAAAAGCGTTAGCACTTCCGACACCCAAGTTATAATTGGATTTGAATTTGAATAAAGTCAAAAGTAAATAAATACAATTTAAATCGAGATATGGTGAATAAAATTGGTGGAAAGTATAAGAACACTTGGTATTGTACTTGTGGATTGGTAAGAGAATATTTAGAAAGTGTTTGAAAAAGTGTTTAGAAAGTGAGAGGGATACTTAAGAAAGTAAGAAAAGTGTGAGGGAAGTGAGTGAGATATCCAGAGAGATCTGGGAGGTCTCATGAATGTGTGAGAGACGTTAAAGAGTGCAGGAAGATTCCTTCGCATAGAGGAGTAAACTTGTATTTATAGGGTGTGGGAGGGTTCTTTCAAGGAGAAATGGATAAGGGCCGTTTGGATAAACCATAATCTATTATTATATTTTGTTAATCTTGTTGTTCAATACTATCTCCAAGCTTTGAGGATCCTTCATCAGCGAGATTCCTAATTGCTAAGGAGTCATAGCTGCCAAGGAGTCTAGAGCTTTGAGGAGAAACCTCTCTTGACTGTAAGGAATCCCAACCATCAGGGATGTCCTCCTTACTAGGGGCTGATGTGGTTTCAGAGTAGCTGTTGATCTCTGGATTGATGAATCGCTACTTGGGAGAGTGGGTTCTTACGTGTGCAGATATTTTGGGCCAAATATTTTATTGGGCTTTAATCATGATGCGAGTAGGGGGTGTCTTAAGCCTCCCCTTTTTGTGAATGTGTTCTCTACGGGAAATCTATCAGGACAGTCTGACAAGTCCACTTTAGCCTCCTATGTTACAGGCCTGACAAGTCAACCTTCCTTTTTATATTTTATATTAATTAAATTTAAACACACACATTGAATATGCCACAATTGTTCTCGTAAAACCTTTTCTTTTCCTCTTATAACTTAAAAGAAGATATAGTATTTGCTCTAGGTATAACCCAAATATCCAAGTCATATAACAAGGGAGGTTATGAGAATGAAACTAATACGTGACTAATTTAGTTGGACGATATAATTTATTGTCCTATAATATCAAATATACGAATTTACAACCAATAATCTATATTCAAAAAGCTTGACCGTTCATTCCATGCCGGTTGATCAATTACAGATATTAATGTTGGTTTCTTGTTCTGAATTATTTAATTAATGGTATATTCATATGCTTATCAATTATTTTATTGAAAAATTGTATACGCACCTAACAAAAGAGCTCTAGAAAATGTTTGAACTGACAAATAACGACATCCAATTCTTCCCAGATACTACTTTTTTAATGTTGTTATTGGAATGTAAGGAGTAAGGCATGACATATATATATATATAGTGCAAATTTAATTTCAAAAAGGTAATGATTTGCTCCAAAGAGACATGAAAAAGAAGAAGTTATATACATATGGAGAGAGAGAGAGAGACAGAGAGAGAAGGAAATAAGGTCCCCCAAAGTGGAGTAAAAAGTAAAAGGGTGTTCTCCACCACCCAAATGTCAAGTTCGCAACTTTGCTCGCTCACTCGCCGAAATTACAAATCCTTTTAACAAATAAAGATGAGTTTGGATTGTTTCTCTTATTACAAATATATTAATGCCATCCTACGGAAAAAGGGCTTTTTAAGGATAACACAACATACTCATAAGTCATAAAATAATGCTGTCCGTACAAATAATGATGTGTCTCATTGCACCCCTCCCCCTTCCCCTTCACCACTTCAAAATATAATAACATTGGGTTGTTGGTGATGCCAAATGATGGCCCACTACCACCACATCAGACCCCGACCATTATTGCGCTCTCTCTCTCTCTCTCACACCCACACACTTTCTTTTCTTTTCTCTTTCTTTTTTTCCCTTCAATAATAACAAAATTATTATTAAGGCACTAATACTATATTATTTTCTCTTTCTGCTCCCAAACAAAAAACAAAACAGCAAAAGAAAGAAAGAATTGGGCCGGGCCCTCCGACTGATTTCACTTTCCATCATCACCGCCACTTATTATAAAACTAAAAGATGATGATGATGATGATGATGATATTAAACTTGTGATTGTCTCAATTATTATAATTAATATTAGTGCCTTAATCTCATATTACCAAAACTTAATCTCAATTCTTTGAGGAGCTCAGCTGCAATGGGCCGGGTTTCTGGATGGGGCGGCTGCAGCTACATCAGATGAAGAGAAGCTTTGCTTTCACCATAAATTAATTAAATCACCCTTCATATTGGACCACATTTTTGGCCACTCTCTCTCTCTATCAGCTGCCAACATTCCTATCCGTATCTACTACTACTACTACATCCTCAATTCATACCAAAATTAATTACGAGTAGTTGTAGGGTTGTAACGTGGATATGCATCCGAGTCGGGCCGGGGATGCATGTCAGCTCTTCAACAATATATGATTAATTCACAGCTAAATACTATTACGCTGGCTCAACAATTATTATTAGAGTAAATCAATGCATACAAATTGATGATGCGTCAATATTATGTCTCATTCAGAATTTATTAATAATTCACACAACCTGATTTTTCCATTAGAATCAATTTAGTGGAATAAACATAAGTTACATTTGTGATTATATATCTGATGTGTAAATTAAAAGGAAAGAAACAAAAAAATAGGAAACAGTGAGAATTGGAGAGGGAGGATTAATAATAATGTGAAAGTGGGATGATGCAATATAATAATATAATAATAGATGAGAGGTGGATATGAAAATGGGTGGAGGTGGTGTGTACTAGGACTAGGAGTACCAGGACTATGATACTCATCCAAATCATGTTAATGTCCCCCAGCATAACATACCAAAACCCATATTTACATTAAATAATAATAATTAGATTAAAATAATGTGCTAGATTTAGCACCAATTCAGTTAAGGTGTGTTTGTTCTCGCATTTCCAAGCTGAGCCAGTTGCCGGTTAAAACGAAGCCAGCTCTATTTTTATTTTATTTTTCTAATCACGAATTGCCGTGGCGTGGCATATTATTTTTGTGTGCATATAATAAAAATCAACACATCATATTTAAATAAAATAAAATCAACTTAAAAGTATTATCGTCGTAACAAAAAATTGTGTATTAATGTCGCAAATCTCCTCCATTCTAGGTCTGATGCATAGTATTGTGTAGTTTTTTTCACTATTTTTATATACTAATTCAAGTTCATTACATGATATTTAAATATGTCTTTATTGATTCATATAATGAACTTGAATTCATATTTAAAAACAGTAAAAAAAAATGCAGTGAGAAAGAGAGATATGAAAAGTAAAATGAAAGATGCGGAAAAGCTGTTAAAGTGGAGAAAACAGCTTTTGGAGTTGGCGCTGTGCCTAAAGGACTCACACGCCACCTCTACTTATTTAGCCATACACCACTGCTGGCCAATACTTTTTATCATAATATTGGTACTAATTGTAAATGAGAAATTCGCGTGATTTATCAATTTTAAAATTTAGTCTCTTTATTGAGATATTTTTTTGGAATAAATTCATAACATTCATATTAAATCAAAACGGATAATATCTCACACAATAAAACATCAATAGAATCGCAAACCACACGTGATTGATTGATTTTTTGTTGTTCAACTTTATAAATTATTATGATTCTACATATAAAAAATATAAATCTTCAATATATTAAAGTCATTAATTATAAATTATTCAATACTATGTTTGAATAAATATTAGAGCTACAATAATGTGCATTTGTTTCTATATGTATGTGGAGCAAAATAATAACATTCTTTTAGAAAATAACGAGAAAAACAATTATTTGTCATAATATATGCATTTAACGAACAAGGTATATTCATTAGATTAATTTGAAGGATGAATGTTTGTACGAGTCGATTACCTCTAATTTTGAGAAATCTAGCTCTTTCATATATAATAATATTAATCCCAATTCTATATCGGATTTTACAGGTTGACCTTGTTCTAAATTATAATTTGTGGAAAGACAAGAAAAAAAGCCTTGAAGTCTAAGTATTATGAAATGTGTAAGGATTATTAGTGTATTTATTACTTTTTATTTGGTTCATAGATAGGAGCAGGAGCACGGGATTTGGTTCATCATGTTCCAACTTGTCAACCAATTAAAATATTTGTACCCGAATGATGAGCTAAACACTATGCTTATGTTTGCGTGTAATTTAATCGATCAATTTTGTTTGAATGAAATATCAATATTCATAACTAGGTATTTTTTATGGTTGATTTCATGCATTAATTATTATTTTCTTGCATCTAAAAAGCATTATCTTTGATCTTTTATTATTTTAGTTAAAAACTATTGATTTTTAATTATATTTTCAAATTTTGTATTAAGGAAAAAAAAAAAAGAAAAGAGAAGACATATATAATTTTGAGAATGTGGGTGTCGGAAACAAAGCGGGGGCAAGAAAGGAGAGAGAGAGTGATATTTAATTAATTAATTAAAAGTGGGAAATAGAGAAAAAGAGGGATCGGAGGCATGGGCACGTGTCCATGTCTGAGAGGAGAGCAAGATTCAAGGCCGGCTGACTTCTCGATGACCAGACACTGCACGTGTCGCGGTCTTCGTGAACCATCCCATCATCATCAATCTATTCAATATACACTCTTAACCATTGTTACATTACATTTCTACCCCTTCCCCTTTCTCTTTCTCCTTCTACTATTACCACCCTTTTCTTTTACTAATTTTATTTTATAAAATATATAAAACACAATAAATTACGACCCTGTCCTAAAAAATAATATAATATAAAACATCGAGACCTCACTAAAAAATAAATTAAATCTTAAAAACAAACTCAAACAAAGAGTAATTTATATTATGAATTAATTATGAACAAAAAGAATATCTAAAAATTAAATAATCTTCGATATGAAATAAAGAAGTCGTTAGTGATATATAATCTTAATGAACAATTAAAATATGATATTATTTGTGATTGCTATATAATTGAGTATATATATATATATATTCTATCTGTTTGTGAGACAATATCTTTTATTAGTTTTTTTTTTTTTTAAATTTTGCTTCAATAATAATCAAGACTAAGTAAATGGCATCAAATTTATCCCAATGAATTTTGTGTTGGGACAGGACGGGTCCCGATTCCATGTCGGACTGATAGTGTGAGGTCCCAACTTATGCCAACCTACCCCATACCATATCGCTGCCACCCCTAAAGTAAAGTAATATGAATTATGGAGAAGTATTATTAGTGCAAGAAGCAAAAAAGTGAAGAAATTGAGACAAGTGAGGAGACAATCATCGTAGCGGTAGTGAGACATTTTGCTGAAAATCATTCTGGGTGTGGTGTTGTGATTCCGCAGTCAAAATCCCCACATTTCCTGCTGCATTTGCCTTTCATTATCACTGTGTACAAGTCAAAGGCTGTATTACACATTATCATGTTCAATAATTTTGTCCCAAGATCCGTTTAGGAACCTTCCTTCTAACAAAATATTTCATTGCTCTTACCTATATAAAAAAAAAGAGAAAGAAGACACATAGGAACCTACCAAATTCAATCCTTCAACTTTGAGGCCGGCAAAATAGATGAAATTTGAGTTTTATTGGCATTTAAGTGGGATGAGTAAGTTAAACAAAATGGTGTTAAGTGTTTGAGCTGTAGCAGAGGGATTCTGCACATGTCCAGTTGGGTGTGTAGTGTGTACTATACATACATCAATTAATACGATAATTTTCCCCAAACTTTTAAGACTGAATGCGGGCGCTATCTAAATCAAGAAGGCCGAAATTCGTACTTTACAAAGTTATCAGCCTTTGCTTGAGTCAAAAACTGTCTGTGATGGTCCCTTTTCTTTCTTTTTCCATGGGATAATTATAGTAATTCTTCCACAGATAATGCCATTATAAGTTTCGCCATAAAATCGGGTCTCAACTCATAATATAACATGAATACATCAATAATTTATATATATAAAAAATCTTTTTTTTAATAACCAAATTTATTTTTAAATTTATTTCTTGCCTTCAAACTAAATTTGGTCATAATAGTAATTTTATAATTTTTGTCCTCTCACCCACTGCTCTATATTTTTCTCCCTCCAAATTTTTCCATGGTTGTGTTTCTAACAACGAGTACTAATATTATTAAAAAAAGGGGCTTAGTTAGAGTAGAAGTAATTCAACATGGTGAAGGTATATTAACGATGAGTTATATCTAATTCAATATTGCATAAAGGTGAATTCAGAAATGAAATTTTTGAGGGCCAAAAAAATTATACTCATGCATTGAATTGGGTTCTCATTGTTATATTATCAAGATTAGTAAATTTACAAAACTAAACCTTCTTGAATCCATCTTTACACTGAATTGATGAATAATTTGTAAATATTAAAATTTACCCTTGATCGTGGTGATAATCGGAATCGAATCATCTAAACATTTATGTACCAAAAAAAGAGGAATCTTATTTTTTATTTTTACGAAAGGGAGAAACGAGGAATGAAGAAGTGAAAGTTGAAGTCTAAGCCCAGATAGAAATACATAGCTCAAAATGTACAGAAAAGTTTGGCCCAAGCCATATTAAGGATACTGGATTTATTTTCAGGTAAATTGGTCCACTAATATATGTCAATTTGACTTTCCAGGTCTGGATAGCTAAGCTATCCAGCCCAAACTGATCTGGTCTAGTGTTTGTCTTTACCAATCTTTTGCCCACTCTCTCTCCAAAAACCCCCCCTGGCCGCGCCACCTCTGCCGTCATCAACCACACTTAGAGGTGGGAGATGAGTTGAGTCGGCTCGATTTTGAACTTGACTCGAACTCAAAAAATTCGAGCTAAGTTGTATGTATTCACTAGCTC
This sequence comes from Sesamum indicum, assembly GCF_000512975.1. Classification (NCBI taxonomy): domain Eukaryota; kingdom Viridiplantae; phylum Streptophyta; class Magnoliopsida; order Lamiales; family Pedaliaceae; genus Sesamum; species Sesamum indicum. The sequence goes on from NC_026156.1 coordinate 5,269,303, forward strand.
GCGAGCTGGCCTTTTATATATATATATATATATTTTAAAATTTTATATATTTAATTTTATATTTAATATTGATCAATTTTATAATCAAAATTGACCATATATTATAATTATTAATCAATATCATCATTTTATTTTGGATAATAATAAATTATGGTATTTTTATTTATACATTTAATCTTTACATAAAAATAAATTTAATCAACAACTTAGTAAATTATAATATTTTTTTGTAATTAAAATTATTGTTTAGTATAACATATATCAACTTATGTTATATTTTAATATATATTTGTATTAAGTTATATTTTTCTTAAATTGACAAGTAATTCACTTCTGATTTTTTATTATTTATAAATTTATGTCAAAATTTAGTAATTCCTATGAATTAATCTAAAAATTATATATATAATGGATTGAAAAGTTTAATCAATAATTATAATATTTTAAAATTCGGGCACCCGATTGATACGAAATTTAAATATATATAAGACTGTGTCCATTAGATCATATCGGACGATATGATTTAAATGGCCTGATCCAATGATACACCGTTTTGAATGATTACTCTTATGTTTCGAGTACGATTTCTCGACAATCGTATATCCAATAAGTCTAAAACTTTACCAAACGTACTTTTCTGTAAGTTTGATCATATCTAACTGTCCGATTTGAATTTTGATGGCCCGATTAACCTATGTTGTTCAATAATGTAAGATGATAGTTACATCAATGTTATACTAATATTTATAAATATATAAATTTTGCAGATTGTGAACATATATTAATTTAAATTATATCTATATAAAAATTTTATAATTCAATTTCATAATTTAAAATAATAATAATAATAATAATAATAAAATCAAAAACCCATCTCTTATCTCTCTCTTGTACTCGTTTCTTCCTTTTTCTCTCTTTCTCTTTCTATCTTCATTCTTTCTCCTTTCTCATTTCTTCCCCAAACCCATGTCTTAGAACCCTAGCCCCAAACTCACGGGCAACAAGGACGGCAAGTCGGCAACGAGGCGGCGACGAGGACGGCAACGAGGTAATCCTTCTTTCTCTGTTGCATTTTACTTATTCTTCTTTTTCTTGGGTTTGGGTGTGTTTTTAGTATCTTCTATTTTCTATAACCAAAACAAGTTGAAGAAAGGGTGAAAGCTGTGAAAGTTCATGACTGTTGTAGCAGTTTATATGTAAGATTAAAGTTCTATTATCATACTAATCGGATTCAGGGGCACATTGATTTGTTTAAATCTTGTTGTTGGATTCTTGTTTAATTCATCGGCTCATGGTCGAGCTCGACTCGTTGCCACCGCTAGTGGTACTCGTAATACTTTGTTATCGGGCAAAAGAGAAAATTACATGCTTTGAGAATTCTTTAATTCTTTGTTTAATCTTTACACTTTTGTCTGCTTTGAGAATTGTTTGTAAAAGAGTTGTAATGTTGTAAGGAAGACCATTATCAATTAGTAAAATTTCTGAATTTCCTCTCATCTCTTTCTTCTCTCCTTCCCACCTCCATTCTGCTGCAATTTTATTCAAGTTTTTACCTACAGTTTTCTGGGTTCATAACAGATTCCTTCTTCTCCATTGAAGTTGGCGACTGATTTTTTCTGCATTTTCTTGAAATTAGCAGGGAAGGAAACAGAGTTTGCCTTTTCTACTCAAATTCTCATCGAAAAACCCTGATATGGCTGCTTCTAATTCTTCTAAACTGTTTCGTGGTATGTATATCTTGTGAAGTTTCGACTTGATTGAGTTTTCTCTCCATACTTGTTCATGGCAAGTGCCAATGTTTACATTTCTTGATAAAAGAGGAAGACATTTTGTTTTCTGGTTTTATTTTTGCTAATGTGTCCATGCTTTCTTATTTCTAGCTTAAAAAAGATGGTAGAACTGAAATGACTGTTCTAGAAATAACAGAATAACTGGCACAGTTGGTAAATCTAAAATTTCAGTGTATTTATTTATGATATGGTGTTTGATATCTAAACATTAAGTAGAATCCACTACAACCTTGTTATAGTGTTCCACACCAAAAGATCAAGTGCACCATTCTTCGGCTCTTATTTCTGTTGAGCTTTTGATATTCACATCCATTTTCCTTTTTCGTCAATATGGTGAATAGCGATCGGCTACCTTTTACATATGCAAGCTCCCGCAATCATAATATTTGCATGCTATCCTTTGTTTTTTTTCTCTTCTAAGGTGATGGTAATCTTTCAACTTCCTGTAACTAATGTTCTCATTGCATTGCGGTATGCATCATCAGTTGGTCGTTCAATTCTAGGAGGCCTCAGCAACAATGCTTTTGGGGCAAGCAGGACAGCTTCTGAGCTGACACATATGGATTTCTTATCTCAAGTTAGTATTGTTTATCTTGGTTCTTTATGTATTAATAGAAGTGCTTTCTATTTGTTTTCTTTTGATTGTGTATGTGTTAAGGTTTAATTTTTCCTATTTAATTATCTAATTCTCACTCAACATCATCTGTTGTGTTAAATATTGATTATCATTTCTTTCATTCTTTTGTGTTGAAAGCATCATAAACCTTTTTCATAATGAGTATTACTACCATTAACCTTTTGAGAGTTCTCAGCGACAAACATGGTTGTTGATTGTCTGAACTCAGCTTAGTCAGGGAACTTCATTTTGTTCGTGCCAACTGGTCTGACAATAAATTAAATGCATTAAGTATCTTTAATCGTGTATTTTCTGCATTGGCCCTGTTTAGTTGCCGTAACTATCCTAAAATGGTAAGTCAGCTCCTCTGAAATTTGACAAAATTTAAGGGTGACAGTATGATGTGTTTGTATCGAGTAATCTCGGAAAGCACGTCATGGCATAAAAGATGGATGTATAATGAGTGAGCTGAAGAAACTAGAGACTTTTGAACTATAGAAGAGAATTTGTTTGTTAGTTATTTATGTAGATATGGCTGGAAATGATTTTACCATGGTTGGTGATTGAAGTTGGGGCTTATTTGACTTTGGATTTGTGTTCCTCCAGCAACAAAGGACATTCATACAGATGAGGACCAATCTCAAAGTGGTGGATAATTCTGGGGCTAAAAGGGTCATGTGCATACAGGCATTAAAGGGAAGAAAAGGAGCAAGATTGGGGGACGTAATAGTTGCATCAGTCAAGGAGGCGCATGTGGGTGGGAAAGTGAAGAAAGGAGATGTTCATTATGCTGTTGTAGTTCGTGCTGCGATGCAAAGGGGTCGTTGCGATGGGAGCGAAGTCAAGTTTGACGACAATGCTGTTGTACTCATCAACAAGCAAGGTGAGCCAATAGGCACAAGAGTGTTTGGCCCAGTTCCTCACGAATTAAGGAAAAAAAAGCATCTCAAGATTCTCAGTCTTGCTGAGCATATTGCCTAAGTATTTGTCCTTTACGTTAATTTAGCTCAGATTATGAGTCTGCGGTTGGAATAATTATACAAGTCATGGATCTGGCTGTATATCATTTTGTTGTGCCTTTACATGTGGTCGTCTCCTTTTGAGATAACAAGTAGAGTTTACATAGTGTTTTCTTTGATCCTGATACCGGACAGTCTATTGCTACACGCTTGCTGCCTGAGAGGCTGGCTTTTCTGCAATTTGCAAATACTGTTTCCCACATGGATGCTTGTAACTGATTTTGATAGCTGGAGCTAAATCTTATCATAATTATTGAGTAAACTATCAGCAGAAATGCTGCACGACCTCTTCACAAACTATCTAAACATGCCTTAGGGTTTCTGGTTCTAAAACAAGCCTATTGCTTCATACTTCCTGGTTTTTCTTTAGGACATCTGACCTTTTCTCCCAGAATTTCAACTGCAAAGCTCTCGTTTCCAACATCTTTTCCACTTCTTCAATGTGAAGGCCCTTGGTTTCAGGAACACAAACCAGAACGAAGCACAAAGCCACAACAGAAATAACCCCAAATATAAGGAAAGTCCATGATGTCCCAATTGCTTCCGTTAAGGATAGAAAAGACTGCGCCACAATAAGGTTCGATATCCAGTTAGCTGTAGCAGCTATTCCTCCACAGATGCCACGAAAACGGAGAGGGTATATTTCAGAATTGACAATCCACGGAACTGACCCCATTCCAGGAGAGAAGAATATGATATAGAGGGCTAAGCCAATTAGTGCTAACCATCCAAAACTACTGGGGCAACCCCTCGTGTACCATGCCCTGTTTTCTCCATGGCAAACATCCCTGATCGTGTTATTGGAAATCAGACATGCCCCGGCAAGCAACTGCAGAAAGAAAATTTCACATCACATGCAGCACAGCGATACATCACATGCAACTCAGCTATAATGACAAACAGATGTCATTAGAGGACTGTACCTTATTCTCGGATGATGAGCAGAACCCACAACTCGGAGATGAAGCTTTCAAGCACTTCATGCAGTCCCAAATGGGCGAGGGTCCTGCCAAACGATAGTCAGGACAGGTATATGGATCAAAGTGAGACGTCTCGTTTGCACCGACGGGTGGTGCGTGTGAGGTGGTTTCATGAAATACAGCTGATAATAGGCCTAGTGAAATTATAACGCCACACAAACTGATAACCAGGAGCTTCTTTCTTCCCGTTCTGTCGATGAAATATATGCTAACAATTGAGCCGAAAGCATTTAGTCCAGCAGTCACGAGTGAGAGGAGGAGAGCTGTTTGGTTAGATGCAAAACCAGCCAACTGAACTATGGTGGGGCTGTAATACATCACAGTGTTTATGCCCACAAACTGCTGGAACACCTGAAGCCCTACGCCGGCTACGAGCCCTCTTCGAACTGTAGTTGTCCGCAGTAGCTTCACATAGCTGACTTTCTCAGATGCCTCGTTTTCGAGAAGCTCTTTTTCCATGGACTCCTTAAGGGCTTGTATTTCAGCATCAACTTCTTGAGATGGGTATATCTTTCTCAGTATTGCTTCAGCTTCCTCTTTTCTGCCCTTTCTGTAAAGCCAACGGGGTGATTCAGGAAGGAGCAGCATCAGAATGAACTGCAGCAGAGCTGGCACTCCGGCCACTCCAAGCATCCATCGCCATGTCCCCGGCGCCTGATTCGTTTAAATCCAAACTAAAGTTTAATTAGTTCTGGCAACCTTTTTGTTCTTTTTTCTTAATTTTTGCCTTAAACTGATCTGTATCAGTTGATTAACTATTACCTTAGTAAAAGCGAGGTTGATGAGGTAAGAGAGAAACTGGCCACCAGTAATGAGAAATCCATTGGTGCTAACAAGTGCACCTCTGACCTTAGCTGGAGAAGCTTCAGAGATGTAAAGTGGAGAAGTCATGGAGGCCATCCCCACGCCCAGCCCGACAAATACTCTGCCCACGATCAGAAGAGAGGGATTTGGGGCTGCAGCCATGAGAACTGCGCCCACGAAGAACAGGAAATCGGCAATGAGAATCGTAGTCCGCCTCCCGTATCTATCATTCAACCAGCCGCCAATTGCCGCCCCGATGATGGCTCCTGCTACAGCCATGCTCACTATGCTCTCCTGTTTGGTCAGCAGTTGTATAAACTAAGATGCTTAATTTAGACAAAAAAGATATTTCAAGTATTGTAAGCAACATTGATAATACATTTCTACAAATTTGAACAGAATGTTAATTTTTGATAAAAGAATTAAAATGTGTCTTGATGTTTGTAGATGATATGATCATGATAAATTACTTGAATGTATAAATATAATGAGGGAAATTTTAACTCAAATCGAGTTTGGTGGAACATGAATAAATTATATAGCAATTATAATATACTTGTTTTGTGATTAATGTACAGTTCACAAAAAGTGACCAATAATATATTAAATGTATCACACTTATTTTATGATTGATTTAATTAAACTAAATTTGATTTGGACAAAAATTTTCAGTATAATGAACAAAATTTTGACGCGATACAACGTTAGTGTTTTAAGCTCTCTCTCCTATACCGTAAAAAGGTGCTGAAATCCCGGAATTTTATTTTAGATGCATAACAAGTAAAAATGAAAATTGACTGCATCAAGTCAAAACTAACTAAAAACACATGAGGAAACATTATGAAGAAACGGATACTTTTCATTTGCAATTGACACTTGCTGATATTTTAATGTTAAATTTAAAATAACGATTATAATATTAAATATTTGTATGAATATAATTAATTAATTATTTTAAATAGTTTATAGTATTTTTTTAATCACCAATATACTATCATATTTATTTTGATTTCCGCTCGTGTTTTTAATTATATATATTAATTTTAATTTTTAAAATTTGTATTATATCTATATAATTATGTGCATATAAATATTGCATTTCATGGCAGTGGCTGGGTTTTAATATGAGAAGTATGTAGATAGACTTAATAAATAATAATTTGCCGTAAATAATTGAAACCACAAAAATGAAGATAAGGATAAACATCCTGGTTCAAACAAATTCAGAAGAGTGATGATCACATTCTAGAATTCCAACGGGGCTAGCTAAGTGCGCCTACCTGCAAAACAGTTTCCCTGTCCACAGACTTGAAATCATCTCTGATATACAGAAGAGCACCAGATATCACCCCTGCACACACACACACACACACACACTCACACTCACACTCCAAGAAATAATAAAAAGGAGAATATTAACGTATGAATTACATATGAAATCTGTGCTGTGGTGTGTGTATATATATTGTATGCATGATGATGATGATGAAAGAAAGTAAGAACCTGTGTCATAGCCAAAGAGGAGGCCACCAATGCCAGCAGAGAAAGCAAGTCGGAGAACAAAAGGGTTCTTCTTTGCCAGTGATAAGCAATCTTTGAAAGCTGTGCTGTCTACTCCTCCACCACTACTATGTATACCTCCTTCCATTTCTCTTATATATATATATATATATATCCTAGTACTGTGTCTGTGTGTGTGTTCACAGAGAGAGAAAGAGAGAGAGTGTGTGTGTGTTTTGTGAAGACTGAGAATTGAGATGAGGTAGCATATATATATATAGAGAGAGAGAGATGAGTGGAGAAACTATTACATGATCGTATGTGTTAATTTGTTTGGGATAAGCACTTTAATACATATAATTCTTTCAGAATAATATTAAGGTTAATTAATCTACCTTCCAACCTGCAGATTCACTAACAGACAGGATAAACAGCATCCGGAAAAAGCAACTTTTCGTTTTTCTTTTCCATGGAAGATCTTCTGCTTTTCTCTAACACGTAATTAAGTCAGCATAATCCAGTTTTAATCATACCAACACTTCTAAATTATTACCACCAGTTATAAGACAAACATTGACTTTCTATTCAGACACACACCCCACCTCATCATCTTTCTAATAAACTACTAATAATTAGGGATTTAATGCTACTTAAATTTAGAACCTTTTAGTAATCAATATAATTATCAACATAACTCCATCTTTTGCTAATACTTAACTACTCATCATTAAATTACATTAATTCTTGTTTTAGCAATTAATGATTCGGAATCTTGGATCAGCTGTGCCTGTAGCTATAACTATGATTTTCCATCATCGACCAATCTTGTAAAATTTTGCATATTATTGAATTTCCACATAAATAGCAAATATATAGACCAGAAAGTCAGAGTATTTATAAATGAGCCAACCCAATCAGTTGCCTTATGTTAAAAATTGAGTGCGCAGTTCAATAATTCAAACGCATTAACGTGACATGTCCTCCCATTTATGCATATATTCTTTTACATACCCCACTCTCATTATTATGACTACTTATTATTTTAGAATCTTATAAGATAGGTATAAATTTGATGATATCCAATTAATAATTATGTGAATACAATATTAAACATCAGCCAAGCCAAAAAGAGTCTTAACGTCTTACTCGAAATAATTAATAAACTTTGAATTATATGGTTGTCAAAATGGTCACGGCATGTATGCTTTGTGCTAATGTATATGACCAAGACAGTGTATGCATGTGTGTGTTTTTAATATTTTTAACATTATTTGTTTGAAAAAATTATTATTAATACGATCAATTAGTCAATGCTGACATCCGATTTCTTGAGTGGTTTATGTATGTTTAAGGCAAATAGTCATATGGTCAACGCTGTCTTAAGTGTGAGGTGGATGTATGTAAATGGCCACAGATTATCACCAAATTGACTTTCCGACTGCAGATGTTTTACATAGATACGTAATGAAATCACCACGTGCCATAAGAATTAACACTACACAGAAAATAAGGGTCGTATTTGAATTTTCTTGCGGACATCAATTTAATATAAATAACACTAAAAGAAAGGTATATATATAGTTACCAAAAATTAAAATCTGATAGAATGTGGAATTTAAGAAGAGAAAAGAGAGAAACAATTTATGCCATCTCTTTCCTTACCTAACTCAACTTACATGTATGATGATTGTAAGAAGATGGGGAATTGAATGCTGCTACAAATTAGTCTCCCCCACATTAAGTAAAGTGTTTGTTCTGTTCCTCATCCATCTCCTTATATTATTCGCTTATGGGAATTAATTAATTATTTAGCAAATATTTATGGTGGAGCATATTTCACCATAAAGTGTAATAATATAACTACAATATATTTTTGTATTAAAAAATATTATCTGGATCCAAAGGTTGTGTTTTTCTTCTTTTCCTTTATGTGGAATCATTGAAATAAATGAAGAATTTCAGGCGTAAATTGAAGTGTTGAAATTTGAGGGGGGGAAAGTGGATCATGTGACAGGTGCAAAGGTAGAGCGGAATGGGGACCAAAAAAAGAGGGGTGATTGACAACTTTGTCGTTTGATGTCTTTGTAAGATTCTGTGCCCCGCCCTTAACTGCATCTGTATCAGCATCTGCATGCCTCTCCCCCCTCCATACATCATCTCAAATTTGGATTCTTCCTCTCTTCTTCCATTTACATCAAAATCTCCATTCCACCTTCTTTTCTTTAACTGAAAATTTTCGGGTACCTACACAATTATTGATCCATCTCGTGTCTTTAGTTAGGATTAGCTCAACTTTCGTGAAATAATAATAATAGTGCTACTAAAATCGGTTAACAAAGTAAGCTAGATTTTGGTTGTCATCTCACCTATCATTTTCTTGAATAAAGTGTCCAGATTATTCTTGTTAGAGAACCATCACAATCCATAATGAGCATAGAAGAGTTGTAAATGAACCCACTATAAAAATATTAACTACTATTTTCATCTTCTGTTAGTAATGAAATTAGCATTATGCTGATGTGACATAATTTGTGATAATTACTGTTTTTAATGAAATTCTACCCGTAATAAAATATAATTGCCTCTTGTCCCTTTTTTACTTTTTCCCCCTCGTTTGAGTATTGGGCCGAAGAAATACTTTAGTGGGCTTATATAAAATAAAATCCATAAGGATGTAAATGGGCTGGGTCCTATTGGATCTTGGGCCTCAGAACTGTACCATCACCCAAACGCGTCGTTTAAAATTGTATGGGAGAAATGATGAAAGGGTGAAGAATTTGACAGAGGCAACAACAGAAAAAGGCATATTATCAGACGCCGTTACTGTCGCAGATGACGTCGTCGTGACTCTTCTGTCTGCTAATATGGACGGAGCGCATTAAAACAAATCTTCAGCTCAGAAACAGAAAATGGAAAAAAGAGAGAAAAATGTTCAGCTCTCTGACCGTCAAACGACCGCGTGTAAGGCTTTGCTTTGTCGGCTTGTCGGTACTTTTTGAAGGTTTCAATTAGGGTTTATGTTTATCCACTCTCTGATTGGTCTCAATCACTTTTTTCTAATTATAATTAATCCAAATTAATATTACAATCATGTTTTTGAATAAAAATTCTACTTATTCATATGTGGATGTAATTTTGTATGTATTAAATATGTGGTAATGAATAGATTCTTTTTTTACATATAGAAATAGAAAAAAGAAAGAATAGAGGGAGGTAAAATGTAGGAGGGCGTCCTGTCCTCTGATGATGATCATTGATCATTGGGATGATGATGATGATGATGATCCTCTCCTCTTGGTCACGCCTTCTGTGGAATCAAGTACACCTCTCACTCCTACTTCTCTCTCTCTCTCTCTAATGCATATACATATGAATGTATGTATGTAATGTATATTGAATTCATTGTCACGTAATTTCAGTGACTCTTAACTGCAGTTTGTTTCTGTTATATGGAAAATACATTTGTTTCAAGAAAAGGGAGACACCTGGACTCAAAACTATGGTATACCCTCTTACTCACACTCAAACCCTTTCCATTTTCAACTCACTCATGCCCTAAACATTTCCCATCCCAATCCCTTCATTATATATTATATTTGTTTTGTAACATTAATTGGCATTATATTGTTAATAATGTAGTTACCACAAAAAATGAGCCATTTCAAGTATTTGGTTTTATAATACATTATACACAGAAGAAAGGTATATATATATATATATAGGTAGAGTAGAATGATGGTGAAAACTAAGATATCATCATTTAATCCTTGAGAATGAATTATTCCTAATAGTAATGAATAGAGAAATGAAGGGGCGGCAGAGGTTGGGTGCAGGCACACTACAGCTAAGTCTGTACCCCTCATTCGACATAAAATTAATGTGGTGTGTTTTTTTCCTTTTTCTGAAAACTAATAAAGTAAATAATAATTGGGTTTGTTTAGTGTGTACCTACGTACTCTCTTGTTTTCTCATCTCCATTTTCAGAGCTGTAATTCTTTTGGAGTAATATATATATAGTGGTCCAAACAAGTCTTTCTTGATTATAATATCCCATTCTCTTTGATTTCTCTTCTTCTTACCCCCTGCTCCTACCTACCTACCTACTCTACCATTAACCAAGAGGCAAGGATCAGTTCCTCAAAAATGCAGGTCATCAAGGAGTTACCATCGCCTGTCAGGACCACCGCCGCTGTCCAATCCCTGCCTGTGTACGACAAGCTCACCGCTTTGGTCTCCAATAACGCCGTCGTGGTCTTCACCATCACCGGCTGCTGCATGTGCCACGTCGTCAAGCAGCTCCTCTTTGGTCTAGGCGTCGGCCCCACCATAGTGGAGCTCGACCGCGATGCTTCAGGCACCGACATCCACGCCCTCCTCTTCCGTCTGTCCGGCGCCGCTGGAGTCCAGCCGCAGCTGGTGGTGCCGGCAGTCTTTGTTGGTGGAAAGTTCTTGGGTGGAATCGAGTCGGTCATGGCCTGCCACATTAATGGCACTCTGGTCCCTCTTCTCAGAGACGCCGGAGCTCTCTGGCTTTAATCTGCACTCTGCTCCTTTGCATTTCATATATATATCTGTCCTTTTGGGGAAGGGAGTATATATGGAATTCATACATAACAAATATATGTATGCATAACTAGGTTATGTTAGCTACTGCTGTTTAATTATGTCTAAACCATACCATATGGGTAATCAGGAAGCCTTTATAGAGTCTTGAAACATGGGGAAGAAAAAGAAAAACAAATGGATAGCACTTGCGTGTGTGTTTCTTTGCTACAGTGATTAGTGTATTCGGTGGTGACCATGTTATTCATGTCTCTTGCTGCTTATGTTTATTTTGATGCATTTCACTGCCGGTCATGGCAAACAAACAAGATTATTACGTATGTTTCGTGATCAACATTAATAATGTTTCTCTCAACCTCAAAAGTTTGCTTCCTGCCAGATGATATATAACAAGTCATGAATGCATGCATGGACCGCTACAAGTTTCATTTCATCAGTCTCGGAGATCCCCAATAACAACTTGGGACTTAAAGTTTATTTTTTTGCAATTTTGGAGCAACATACAATGGGTTGAGGTGATGGACAGAAAAATGTCACTGATGGATCAATGATTATCAACATACATAAATACATACATACTGTTGCTTTTTTCCTTTCTCCTTTTTCCTTGTATTTTTTAATGGATCAGGATATGACACATGCAGTTTTTGACCAATTGACATAATCATACAACTTTTCATCGCCAACACTCAAGTCTGAAACAAAAGATACAGACATACAGTAGTGTTTCCTTTAATTTGACCCATAGCTTCATTTACAAGGTAATTCTAATGGTTTTTCCTTCTTAATAATATCAATTACCAATCATATATATATGTATAGCACTCGTAAATGGGGTTTAGGAACGTAGCACCACCATTTTTGTCAGCAATTGAATAATGAAGAGATAATGGTGGTGATTTCTAAATCAATATATTTCGGAAGAAACTATCACAATTAGGCGAATAAAGCTGAGTTGTCTCTCTCTGAGCCTCGTCCTTTTTCCTCTTTTGGTGAGGTGCCAGAGGGGAAAGGGTGTTCAAGAAATGTCAAAAATCAATTATTATTATTATTATTATTATTATTATTGTTAATTTGTTGTAATCCGACCACTTACGTACTGTAGCGGTTTTAAATGAATAGGTCTGCATGCTGCCACAGCCACAGGGATCAATGTGGAATAATGAGAGAGACCTTTCGCATCATCAAACCAATTGCCATCCAGAAATAGCAGCTTTGAAATAATTTATATAGCTATTTTACCAGCCAACTCCCCAACTCTGGCCATTACTCGCAGTTGCAGGCCGGTCATTCTTTGGGTTCCCGACCGTGGTTATGTAACTAAGATTTTGATAATTTTACTTCTAAACTTTTATTAATTTTCTGTTGTTTCATCCATTTTGATGAAAATTGATCTTACTTTTTATCGAAGTAATTGAAAATTTTGTGTAATTGGGAATTTTATCCAATTACTAGTTATTATTAAATCATATCTCTTTTTAATATATTTATATATAAATGTATATTGTATTTTGGGAGAAAAAAATTATTGTTCATTATCAACTTATATGTCTCTTTTATTATATTTATATATGTGTGTGTATATATATTATATATACAAAGTCTAAGACAAAATATTACACAAATACGATGTAAAAAAAAATGAACAAACATATTTTGACCCATTTTAAAGATGCTACAAAAACAAAACTCATCAGAGTGTTAAAATCTTTGTTGGAATACATTCCAACACAAAATCCATGTTTTCTTTAGATGCCAACAAGACACAAAAATTTAAGAATGTGAAATGTATTTGGGTAATTTTGGACTAGAAACGTTTGGGTGGGGAGAATGACTTTTAGGATTCTCAATATAGAATTTTCTTAAAATAGGTTTAGCGAGACAAACAGAAAGAACACTGCCAAGAACTTGCAGTACGGGTACACCCGTACCGAAGGGTGTTGATGGTAGGGCCTTTCAACCTTTATGAGTGAGGCAATCTTTTCAAATTGATCAAAAATGTCTTAAAACGTTTAGCAATCCCTTAGCAAAATCTTTGGATTTTATCCTGAAAAAAGTACAACTGCTTAGAAAGAATGAGCATTAAAATTAAAAAATAAAAGAAAAGGTATAAAGAAATAACACCCTTCTTCACGTGCTTTCCGTGTGCAATTTGCCCGCAAATTGGATAAGACCCTCACTTCTCAAAAATCCCCAATTACTCCGAAGCAATTCACTGGAATAGTCAAAACTCAATAAATTTCCACACTATCAATTATTTTGATACTTAATGCAGTTCCATTTGCCTATGACTCCTCCCAAAGAGCGGCCAGACACACAGTGCACTTGTGCATGACTAACATGCAGACGCCATTATCTAATGATCATCTCCAACGGTAATGAAGATACTCACAATGAAACCATCCATTTAAAACCAAACAGCAGTCTTCAAATTGTTCCCTAATGAATTGAACCCCTATAAAAGGTCGAGGATGCTAACAACCCATCACTCTTGGTAGGTCCCATTATGCTGCAAATATCATGGTGTCATAGTAACAGTATTCAATACAACAATAACCTAAAAGTTCGTTTAATTATGGTACAAATCAAACAATTAGTACTTCAAACAATTGGGCTTTGCCTGTTAGTGTTCTATTTGTTCTCAATTAAGTAGATCTCAGAGTCCAGCATCATCACAAGGCTGCAGCAAGACACAAGACCAGATATATTATGCTCCAGCATCACAGCTCGACTGACTAGGCATCATATAAACTGCAGCTCTCTATAGCTTCCTCTGACAAATCCAAATAATCATTGAACATAAGCTAAATGGGTGTAGTGGTAAGAAAGACCAATCCTTCTACCTATTGGCATAACAAACTCCCACAAGGAATCAACATATGCACCCTGCCAAGCATGTAACCAAAGCAGGAAATGTAAAAGAATGCTAAATAGTTTTAAAGCCAAATGTTCATGCACAAATCAGGGAATAGGATCAAGCAGTCTCAACTTGGTACTGCTACCTAGCGGGATTTTTTCAGGCGTTTAGGGGGTCTTGGTGTTTCTTTCCGCGGCTCCTCTGGGACCTTTATGTCTATAAACGGCTGCACGTATTTTGAAACAAATTAATCCCCTAAAGAAAGCATTACCAGCAGATAGAAGGCAAAGCAAAATATGTGTTATAAAAAATCTCGCATTATACTACATTAAAGCTAGACAAATGGGTGGTTGTATACACCATATTAGCAATAAGCCAAACACAAAGTTAGTGAATAGGGGTCTTGGTGCACGTGTAGAGTAGACAAAAATGCTCTTTCATACAATTCATGGGAGTTTAAACTGGATTGTTGATATCTTTCTTCAATCCATGTGCCATTACCTTGATCCACAGTCTAGGCACCTTTACCTACATGAATGGTCAAACAACTGGCTTTGGCAGCAGGCCTGGGTGAAAATTAGAGAAGAGTGATAATTAATTGGCTCCTTATCAGTAGCTTTTGTGAATAAGAAAATGATAGAAAAAGTCAATAAACAGCCTCTACAAATTTCAAAAGCCAGGCCAAAGGTGATCTGAAACAGAAGGGGGAATTTCTTTCAGTATACTTTGGGCCACCATCAGATTATTCAGTTTAAGAAACAGAGTGCAGAATATCCATTTTCCATATTACCACCTGAGGCAATCAAAGTAATACTATTATACATCCATCACAATCTAGACTACTAAGAAGATGAACCTGGCCCAAGTTGGACTGTACCTGACCAGGCTGTATGTCGTTTGGAAGCAAAATCCCACAAATGGATAGACAACATAAAGGAAGTCCATATGACAATGAACTACTCAAAAACATGCTCCTAGTGCATTTGATGTGATCAAAATTTCCAAGTTGAACCCACAAAATGACCAAAACAGATACCATGGTTTGCCAGTAATATGCATCCCAAGAGATTCCATTATATACAAAAGGTGGGCATTGAGAAACTAAAATTGTGAAAAAGTGTGGAGTGTAAGTAAAGGTGCGAGACGTTAAGGTGAGGTGATATTACTTGCCTCATCTAATTTCTTCTGGAGTTCCAATAGTTCTTGGCAGTATGTGAGGCATTCTGCATGGTATACGGCTGCCAAGTCTTTAATCAAGGCCTTCCTTCTAATGATACCAATCACTTCAAGAGAACAAGAAGATGGTCCGCATAAGATACAAATCGGGTAAAAATTGTTAATTACAGAGACTTTATTATCTCTCTCCTAGAACCATATTCCAAAGTTTTGGTTGACGAATATACAGTGTTATTGCAACCAATGTTGAATTCAGCAGTAGCGTGAAGTTATCTAGACCTCTTACTTCACCTAAATCAATCTTTCAACACTATCATCTAATCTCCACCCACTTCTGCCCTGTAAAAATCTCCTTTTGAATTTCTATTATCTCTCGTCAATGAGACGGTTAAATATAAAGCCCGAAAACCTAGCTTATCAGCAAGGTTTATAATCGTTTGATCTACTTCAAAATTCAAGAAACATGAATCAAAAACTAAAGTTTCAAAGTACAGAATAAGAGGAATCATCGAGGGTACAAAAGAGTTACTATCGATCACCAATCATCAAAGCAAACAAGAGAGACAAAACTCAAACCGCTCGTCATAAAGTAGATTGCAAAATCCATGATCAAACTCAAAAGAATTACGTATATAGGACCAAGATCACAAAAATAGGGCATGGGAAAATAACAAAAAGAATCATCAACAAGAAATCAAAAAACACACAAAAAGAGAGAGGGTTACTTCGGCTAGGATCGAAAGGAGGGGATGGGGGCCGCGGAGGGGCAGGGTCGTCGCGCGTTGAGGAGGGGGGCGGAAGAGGAGGGAGCGGCGGAGGTGGAAGAGAGAAGGGGTGTTGGATTTGGAGTTCACCCATTGATAGGCGGCGCCGGGAAGTGAGAAACGGAAACTAATATAAATAAATAAAAAGAAGATGGGGGAATTGGAGATCCAGAATTGGGAATGTGAATGGATCATTGTCCGTACCGTAACAACTTTTTTCATTCTTTTTTTTTTTTTTAAATAAAAAAGTTGAAATCGAAATTCAGATTTCATAATTTAAAATAATGAGGTCAAGATTTTAAGTTCCATCATATATTGGGTATTTGTACCACTATTAAATTTTTGTCAACAAAAACTTAAAACACGCAACTCTATTATTGTTGTGTAGATTGTAATAATCTTTGGAGTAAGTATTGTCTTAAAATTTAAAATATAATAAGAGTAACAACATTCATCATTTTGGTTTTTATTAATTTTGAAATTATTATGATTATGATGATGATTTTATCTTTTGGTTTTTGAATTATGAATATTTTTGTTTCCAAGAATGCCCTCTCTGGGTATTAAAGAGTGAGTTAAACCCTTTTCCTTGTTGCATCTCCGTCGAATAGGGTTTTGTCAAACAAAGATGAGTCTGGTCGCGGGATCCTACGAGCGCTTCATCTGGGGCTACAAGCTCAAATCCCGGAAACACCCCCATTCCCTCACCCTTACCCCACTCTTCTCCTTCCCCTCCCATCTCTCTACCATCAAGGCCGTCGCCGTCGCTGGATCCGCCGCCGTCTCTGGCGGCAACGACGACACCATCAAAATCTACGACCTCTCCTCCTCCTCTGAGATTGGTTCCCTCCACCACTCCTCCTCAATCACCTCTCTTTCATTCTTCTCCCCTCCTCCTCTCTCATCCTTCCCCCGCAACCTCCTCGCCGCCGACGCAGAGGGTTCTCTCTCCATCTACGATGCTGACCCCTTTGTACACCTCAAGACCCTCAAAGTACACAAAAAAGCTGTTAACTCACTCACTGTTCATCCCTCCGGGAAGTTAGCCTTGACTGTCGGCCATGATGACTGCTTGGCGATGGTCAATTTGGTGAGGGGAAGGCGTAGTTTTTACTGCAAGTTGAGTAAAGAGGCGTCTGTCGTGCAGTTTGATCAAACTGGCGAAAAATTCTTCATGGTTGTCGATGAGAAAATCAGTGTTCACGAATCCGAGGATGCGAAAATAATTGTCGAGCTTGATAATAGAAAGAGAGTCCTCTGTGCTGCCCCTGGCGCTGTACGTCCTATACCCCTCTCTCGATTTTTTAATTGGATCAGTTTATATATACAGAAAAAAGTATTACATCACTTTGTTACTCCAGGAAGCCTTTTTGTATTTTGATTAAGAATTATTCTTTTCTCCCTGAAATTTAATTATCTGATAAATAAATATAAGATAACATCCGGAAACTTGATTCTGGGATTACCTGCAAACTTTTAATGAGAGACTTATCGGAATCAATCAGGAGTTCAGACCATGCTAATTTTTTTTTTTTTTATTACGTTTTCTTGGTAGAGCGGGATTTTGTTTACAGGTGGAGAGGATAGGAATATTACAGCGTGGGACACAGCCAGTGGGAAAGTGGCATATAGTATTGAAGATGCTCATGCCGCCCGTGTCAAAGGCATTGTTGTGTTATCCAAGAACAACGGTGGCTCAGAGGAAGAGGATCCGTATATAGTGGCGTCTGCATCATCTGATGGTGTAATACGGGTTTGGGATGTGCGGATGGCCAATAAAGGGAAGCCAACTCCACTAGCCGAGGCCAATACCAAATCCAGGCTAACATGCCTTGCTGGATCATCTATAAAATGTAAGTCTACATTTTTTATTTTTATGATTTTCAAGGTTACACTAGAGTCTGTGGATCTGCCACTTGTTCTATCTTCAGTGTTATGCTGATACGTTTTCTCCTTAGGGCTCCAACTTCTCAGGTGGCTAAGTGCAGCTATGCAATGATTAATCTGATTGCTTGTTATATATATTCTTTGAAATCTCCTACCACTAGAACTATGCCAAAAATTTTGAGATTGCAAATGATGTAATAAAACTCCTAAAAGAGATAGGGGACAAGAGGTTGAGCTTCTTATTTCTCTAGTCATGCCTTTTGTGAAGATGAGTTAGTTTTTGTTGCATCAGTTGTGTGAGAAATGTTTTTTTGTGTTGAAGAATTTAGATTATGGGTGTAGGAGTGTCGCACTTTAACAATTCCATATTAGCTTGTGCTACCGTGACCATTTGATTGTGACCTTATATCATGTAAAGTTCTTCTATTACAAGCTAATTCGAGTCATCCCTGGGCCTTGGCATTATCGAGCTTGATTGTAATAAATATGTTCCATGCTCTGCCTTAACTCATTCTCAGCATGGTTACAATTTAAACTTTAGACTAGCAGACAAACCTAGGCGGGTAGCTTAAACCAACATCTACTTCTTGGAACTCCTTGAACAATGAGGGTTGCTTCACTTTTGATATATGAGTGAGTTGTAGATCTCTGGAAAGCTCATCCCTATCATGTGAAATTTCAGAGAGATTAACTCGTTTACAACTGCTTTATGCACCGCTAGGTAGATATGAATCTGTATGTTAGCAGATGCCTTCCAGTTCAATTTTAGTTGATCGTCATAATTACCTCTTTTTTTGTAGTTGAATCTTCTTTTTCCTATTTCAGCCTTGAAACGTCCGCGGTTGGAAATGCTCAATCCAGATGAAAGTCGAGGTGCTGCCGCTGTGGTGTCATGATAGCTGTTCTGAGCTGAATACATTCGCTAAAATTACATCTGGCTCATTTGTGACCAAATATATCTGCCCTCACTTTTTCCTTATGGTTTTTGGATGAATGCAAAACTTGTGATTTTCCTTATACCATCAGTTTAAACAATTATTAGGAAGGAAAGATACATCAATTTTGTGGTTAAAGTAGGACATGTACATGAACTATCCCTTTTTGATAATCTTATGATCTGTATCAATATGGTCTCTTTCTCCCATCTGTATACTATGATGTCCATACAGTGGCTTTGGTTTTGCTGCGAAACTATCCCCTAGACAACCTTAATTATTGGTATCTTGGGGTGTCTCCATTTCCATTTCAAGGTGAAAAAGTGGACTGTAAGTTGCAAGAGTTCTGATGTCGAGCTGGGGAGAGACGACATCTGTGAGAATGATAAAGTTGAAAATTGCAATTATTTTGTTCCCATCAGGGGGCGAAGAGCAGCTTTTTTTAGCTTGGAGCACTTTTATCACCTTACGTTACAACAATGCTGGCTTTGGTTCTAGTGCCCAATGAAGATGTAACTGCAAACCGCCAATTGTCAAGGCCGCTGCTGCCTGTCCTGATGTGGGCTTCACTAAAATATGGATTCATAACTATCCTATTCATCGGATCAGCACCTGACCTGACTTGTGGATATATATCATGACTGGAAATCTATCCTAAATTAGCCAAGATGGCATATATATCATTTGCCTGTGGCTGTGGATGAGAATTAATAACACTTCGACAGTGCGACACTCATGAATATGCGATACTCATGAATATGCCCATTTCTTTCTCTTTATCCAAATATAGCCAGAAGTTTGCGTCAATCCTCCATCTCTGGTGGAAACTCCCATTTCAACGACTCCATCCCAAGAAAATGCTCCCACTGCTGCATATATATAAGTTCCAGCATTTGCTGGCTGCATATTTCTCAACCCTTTTGAGCAAAAATTCTGCCATACTTGGCCTTGGTGCATATTACAAGCACTCAACAATTGCCCCCATAACCTAGCATCTGGTTCAAAGGGCATTGAGTTTATGATTTATAATGCTTCTCCAGTAGCCCACCCCACCGTGTACACAAAATGTCTGTGGTTTCTTTCATGGCCATCTTTTTGGTCGTTTCCTGGAAACTCCTTTGTCAACGGGACTGAATTGACACAGGCAGTGGACAAACCATGAAAGGTTAGTCCATCAGGTTAAGGCTTTGGTTCTTTCATTTTGTCATAAAATTTAAAACACAGCATAGGATTTTCGACGCTTAGAGTAAGCATGCATCATAGAATTCAAAGCAATGCATGCCCCTGTTATCAATAGCATCTTCATCAAACAGCTTCCTTACAAATTCTATGCACCCACAATTTTGCATAGCTTATTTATCCCTTGCCCATGCGTATTTTCCAGCTCTTACATCAGAAGGTCCGAGACAGGACATGAAAACGTATGCAGCACATCTTGACGAATGAATTTGGACACCATTTCTTCGAAAACGAAAAGGGTTCTGGTATACCTTGACTCAAACAAGGTTCAAGAAATTGTGTTGCAACGATTAAGTTGTCGGGTGAACGACTGATTTTAAATTCACTTTAGCCAAGAAATTGGTGAGCAATATAGGAAGTTTAGGAGGGGGCCTGCTGGAGGTCATGGAGGAGATTGAACCTGGCGTCGATTTGTTAAATCTGTTGATTATGAATCCGAGAGTTGGGTGGAAGGATTGAAGCAGATGGTGATTGTTCGCTGAAGCTGAATCATGAATCTTGGCACAAAGGAGGTTTGTAATAGTTTAGAAAATGGAAAACTCTGATTATAATAGGCGTTGGATAGCTATAATGTTTGACTTAATTACTAGGTTTAAATATATAAATTGGATTGAATATTGTCAAATCTCATTACAACTACATCATCGAACTGGTAATAATAGATGTTTTGACGCTGTCTTCTTGATCTTCCCTGTTTGCAGCAGATGCTCGCATATATACAACTACGTTATCCTGGAACTGCAAAACCCGAGTATGAATTGAAAACTAACAGTCGCATTCTTGATGAACAATTGAAGGGTGAAGATTCAAAGCTCAAAAACTGAAGAACAAAGAAACATATTACTCCAAAATTTCATATAAGAACAACCATAAACAAAAACACAAAAAAATTATTTGAATCTAAAAGAGGCCAACATAACTAAACATTACAAATAGGTTATGAAACAACCCGACTACTTTTCTTGTTTGAGCTTCATTGCCGACAAATACCCATTCTCTTCTACGCTTGTTTTCGACCGCACCTCTCAGGGAAGCATTGCAGGAAACTGACATCGACTAAATCCATTCCCATTTTTATGCATCATTATGCATATATATATGACGTGATATCAGTCCATCAGTACCGTCGCCATTTCCTGCATTGGGAGCTTGAGGGGTTGGAAAAATGTATTGGAGAGATAAGAGAAGAGGATTTGTTTGAGGAAACATATGTTTCTTCAGAGGAGAAGAATCATTTTCTTGGTATCAAATGGTGGATAATTTGTTAATTAGCATGTAGCAGGCGAGAGAGAGGAGAACAGGGAGGAGGTAGATGGCCTTCATTCTTGCACCCTCGCCTTCTTCGGCTATGGTTTCGAGCATGGGTGAATTGGAGACCTTGTTGGGAGAAATGAGTGGGGGTGGGGCAACCTCAATCCGCTTGCGTGGCTGCCTCATTTCCTTTCTCATGATTTTGTAGCTCATTTTCCTTGTTGGCGATGATGAGCTAACTGAGATTTTAATATGTATAAATAATATGAAAGCAATATATAATGAAAGTAGTCACATTCTTATAAAAGTAGGATAAAGCTAAGAACACGTAATTTCATTGGAAGAAGTCGAATGAGAGAAACCAACGGGCAGAAGAAGATGTAGTCAAGTCAGGTGTAATATTCCCGCAAGATTAGGCAAGAATTCTGGAAGCTTGTTTAAGATTTGGAGGTAATGGCGGGAGGCGTTGAATTCTATGCGCATGTCTACCTTCAAAACCGGCAACTCAGTTCATGTCAAAGTGCCGACACTTTCTTCATGTAATGTAATCCCTACTTTCGCGTTTTTATATATATGAATATGGACATGCCATCCTCCTGAAATCCTCATCAACTATCACAAATTTCATGAACTTCTCACCGAGGTATCAATCACAACTGGAGAAAGTACATCAATCTATTGGGTTGCTTGCAAATTGCAACTTCTTCCTTTTCTTTTTTGGGTCGATTTGGGCCCAATATTAAAAATCAATTCATTGATGGTGAGTAAAGTGTTGGCTAAACATTCAGATTACTTTTTGGGCCCAATTATTGTGAAGAACAAAACAGAAAGAAAGAGAGAAACTTCACTTCACATTGGACCTAGTGTTTAAACCTATTACAGCTCTGTAAGATATAAATACATATATATATGTATGTAATAAGAACTTAGAGTTCTATATCAAATCTTCCATTAAACTCTAGAGGAAATCACATGTATTCTAATGTTAACGAGAAGAACTGTTGTTATCACCTCCGACAAAAATGTTTTGTTTGTTACCCCTACTTGTAAACAATCAATTTTCATTTCCTTCTTCCCCATCTTACAAAATCAAAATCCCTATAACCTCAGCCCATCCCCACCCTACAATTCACATTGTCACGGACAAATTGGCGATAACAATAATAATACGAATACCAATTTTATCGAGTTGAAAGAATCAACTCATTCCCCCGTTTACAGAAAAGTTAGCCAAGTCGCTCCTAACTCGAGCATATACTGACAACAGAATTGGGGCAAATGAATGCTTCTCGATTCCTGCAAAAAATACCATCTTCGTTTAACTAATAATGGATTTCAGTAAGAAGGGGCACAAAGCAATATGTTGAAAAAGAAAAAGACCTTGACATTGACAACTATTCACACTCATTCTTCTCCCATTATTGTTGCACACCCAAATGGTTCGCCGTCCTGATCGAAATTGTATGGATTTGGCAGGATATATCATTTCATCATAGGCGACTCCTCTTCCTTGAAAGAGGCTTTCTCCTTTTTCCTTGTAACAGCAGGATGCTTGATATTCACCTTAACCTTGCCTTTACTGCGTTTCTCTGATTCAACACTCTCTTTCAATCTTTCCAAAGCTGAGACAAAAGAATTACGTACATAACTAGCATACACTGGGGGCTCAGTTACAAATAACCTCCTACAGACTGTTGACAATGAACAAAAAAATTACCTCTACTGTACACAGAACGAAATGACTCCATGGTTTCTGATGGAACAGAATAAACTGGACAAGAATCATTGTCAGCCTTCTGTAATAGCCTTTTGAATCGCTTAACCTGAAAACAAACCATTTGGAAAATTACAAATGCACACCAATGACAGAAAAGGGACCAAAGGGGTCTATCACTAAGCAAGTACCTCGTCTTTGTGCAGCAATGTGAAGCAGCGGCCACTTTGCCCTGCCCTTGCAGTTCGACCGGCCCGGTGAATGTAGGTCTTAATAAATGGAGGCATATCATAATTGATTACATTCTTTACCCCTTCAACATCCATTCCACGAGTCATTGCATCAGAGGAAATAAGTACTTGTATTTCTCCTGCCCGAAATGCCTTCAATGTCTTGCTGCAAAACACAGGTCATCTCAAATCAGAAGCAACCAGGCAAAAAGATATCAGCATTATAGGTCGATCAGGTAACATAAAATAGTACCTGATATGGGCTACGATATACTTGCTAAACAATCTGGGGTACTATATTTGAAAGTCTACTTTTCCAACTCGTAAAAAAATTAACCAAGTAACAGATATTAGAACCATCACTCCAGAACTTATCCATCCAACAATGAGCTTTGCTGAGTGAGGGGGTGTAGGCTAAGAAAAGAAACTAAGAGAAAAGCAGCTAAATGAACGTCTAGATCACCTTCTTATGGACTGACGTTGAAGACGGGAATACTCTTTAATCTTGATTTGCAGGTCATCAAAGAAATTTAACAAGGTGCATAGCCGGTGAGTTGAATCTACAGATGATGTGAAAACAATGCACTTTTCCCCTTGCAAGGTTTCCAAGAGTGCAAGTAGATAGAGTGGTTTAAGCTTTGATTTACATAGCTGCACATGAATTAAAAGAATTCATCAACATAAATTCAAATACCATATGAAAAAGCAAGACCTCAAAAGATACCCCATGATGAGCGTTTCAATATGCAAATATATAAAACACTTGGTACTCATCATATTTGAGAAACAACATGATTGCAACCATAAAAGACTGGAGTATATGCTGGTAAAGTGCAAGTGGTGTATACCACTTTAAAGGATTTCAAATGTTCAGGGAGCTGGTAGCGCCTGTGTCCCGTTGTTAAGTACAAAGGATAGTGAAGGTCAAGTTGCGCAAGCTTACTGGGGTCTTGGGTTAAAGTGGCTGATAGAACCATTTTTGCAAGCCTTGGATGAGGCTTACCCCTACTGCTGCATAAATCCAAGTAGTTTCCAAGTGAGACAGAGAAATAATTTAGTATTAGGCTTGATAATTTATGTCACGAAATCCATATTGCAGCCAAAAACAACCAGAGGATAGAGAAGCAATCAAATAGCATCAACAGCCGCATCTGACAACGAGACATGGAAGATACAAGTAATTATCAATCTTAATTATGCTTACATGTATTTTCTCTATATATTTCTAAAAATTAGGCATAAACCTAGAAAATAGTATAACTTATTAAGTATTTCTCAAGATATTTCTGAATTATTATGACATAACCTAGAATGTAAGTACATGTTTTCCCCGTCTTCCCTAGTCCACCCTCAAAAGAGAAAAAAGAGAGTGAAAGAGATTAATTAGGCAAGCCAGCAAGTACAGAGATCAAAATATGTACTGATCGCCAACAAAATAGTAATCAAGGAAATAAAACAGCAGAGAATCACAACAGGGAAAAATACGAGGAACTGACAAACTCCTGATGGTCTTCAGTACACCAAACGTAGGAACAATGTCATCTGTACAGGGAAATGGGCTTTGATTCTGAGAGTAAGCCAATTGAAGGACATTAGGCAGCCAGGATTGATAAGCTTCCCTAAGTAATCGATCTGTTTCATCAACTACCTGAGACAGTAAGTTCAGTATTAGCTTTATAAATGATGTTGAACATCAACCAGAAAGCAACAATGAGCTGAGCTTGAACATCACTCAGAACCAAGGTGTCAAAAACCTTTAGAATATGATATGACAAGTTAATATAAATCGAGGGAATGAAAGCAAATAATCACAAACTTAAGTTTTGAGAGTAGAACAAATGCAAAGAAGAAGCACTTGTCAAGCATGTCAAACAGAGAACGATGACACCACTCGAGACTCCTAACAGCACAAATTTATGAAACCATAGGAACAGAGAATATGAGCACATATAAAATTGCCAGTACACAAACATGAGAATCTCTTTCTTACTAGATAATGAAGATGCTCAAGTGTAAAACCCATGGTATTGTTAATGTGGTCCATCAATCTTCCTGGTGTTGCTACAAGTATGTCTACTGCACTCCTCAGCTCCGGAGGAACATATTCAGAGTCAAACCAGATGCCAGCATCTAGCGTAGGTTTCCTAATGAGCTCTGCTATCTCATCGGCAATAGAAGATTGTCCAACTGCTAAACCCACCGATAAGCCCACTGCAGGAGCTAAAGCATCAAAAACTTCCTTGACCTGAAAAGGATAAAGAACTGTGAAGCATTTGGGTAGCACGAGCGAATTCTTCTGAACACATATCATACAGTCATACTTAAATTAACTCAATCAGAATCATGTGTTTCTCATTTACATTTAAATTATGATTGGGCAAATCAAAATTTGATAGGGCTAAATCCCTTTAGTGGTCCCTTAAGGCGAAGTCATAGATACATGTTCCCAAATTGACCAAGCAAATATTTAATTGGTTATGTAATATAATTTGACATAAGCAAGCTCATGCTAAATACTTATCAAGATAGGGTCCAACAGACCACCTTAATCTCTTACAATTCTTTCACTATATCAAGACAGCAATTTACTCTTCTCAATTTGCTAAAGTGGCATATTTCTGGCCAAGCTTACGGGGTGTAGGGGCTTCACGTCATCTACACCTTCCTCCAGCATCAGCGAGCATAGATATACTTCAAGTACTAAAACTAATTCGCCGCCCACACAAAAGTAAACATTTACTTTTTCACATCAAAACAATGAATATGAGAAGAAAATCACATAATCACAGAGAATCATTTGACAAGCAGTTAGAAGACTCTCAATATCCTAACCACAAACCAGGAAAAAGGAAAATCTGATGCTTTTTCACAGAAAAACAGTAATATGTAACCTGCAA
The DNA here is from genome assembly GCF_000512975.1 of Sesamum indicum. Taxonomy (NCBI): domain Eukaryota; kingdom Viridiplantae; phylum Streptophyta; class Magnoliopsida; order Lamiales; family Pedaliaceae; genus Sesamum; species Sesamum indicum. Next base: position 5,295,525 of record NC_026156.1, read on the forward strand.
AGCCAAATCACGAGTGGGCAACACCACCAGAGCTCGAAGGCACTTAATAAAACGAGTGGATAGTTTCTGCACAATTGGCAAAGCATAAGCAAGAGTCTTCCCACTCCCCGTGGGTGAATTTATGCAAAGATCTCGCTGGTAAAAGCCAGGGCCAATCGTCTCCTGCCAAACTGCTACTTGCACGGGGAATAATGAACTGATGCCCATATTATGCAAGGCTTTCTTTAACCTAAGGATCAAAATAGGTGAGTGAATTATAATCTTCACTAGTTCGAATTACAGAAGTTTGATGACATTACCATACTCGTTCACCTAACTTACTATATTGACATTGAATAAAATCAGGTTTTTAAACAATAATTTGTTACTCAGCGAAAAAGAAAGAACAATAACATAGAATAAAAGTTGTGACATAAAACACGGACGGTGGAAAATTAACAAGAGGAACATCCGTGGAATTCCTATGTTCATATTATACACCAGCTTCAAATTATTACTTGCAAAGTATTAGAACATATTCTCAAAAACAAACAAGTTTCCGTATCAAAACATAAAACCACCATGCAAAGAAAAGATTATATAAAAACAACAAAAAAAAAAAAAACAAGAAAACGTGCAGTGGGAACAAGAATGTTAAAGAAAGAAAAATATGAAAAACCTGCTGTCAAGAAAAGGAAGAGAATCGACTGGGAGTGGGTCGTAGCGACTAATATCTACTGGGTCTCTCATCCATGGTATCACCGGCAAACTTTTCTTCTTCTTTTGCTCCGTCTCCATTGTTTCTAGAGAAGAAGAATTCAATTCTCTCGTTGACGTCGAACTCTCTCCGCTCATTCTTGATGACTTCTTGGCAAGACGAAATCCCTTCTTTCTTCCCTTTTGCTCCGCCGCCGACTCCTCCATTGGTTCTTGGCAGTAATAATTCAATTGTCTGTCTCCTTGAAATCAAAATCCTCCTACTCTTGCCGGCTTCTTAACAAGAAGAAGTCGCTTTGAAACGAAATCAAGGGTGTTTTTGAGTGGAGTCCAGTTTTCCTCTAGGGATGCAGGCTGGAACCGGAGAACGGCGTGGCGCTATTTTTCAAGTATAATGGGTCGGGCCGTGAATACAACGAGGTTTGAATCACTGTAGCCTATTACATTAGGGTTCAGTTCAGGACCAATTTTTTCTGATAAGTATGTAACTACGGCCCAGTTTCAGTTAGTGGATCCTCCAACAGTCTGCTGTCCCAAATCTTAAAATACTTAACCAATTAGAATTATTAAAATTGATTAAACAAATAAAGGATAATTGCATCGCAGAGATTATTAGTTTGCAGTACCTTGTACACCTATATGATTTAAAAAATTATGTCTATTTAATAAATAAATTTTTTATTAGTCAAAATTCATTAAATTTTTTAATATTAACAAAACAATTGAATGAAAATCCATATATACCCCCAATTGACTTAATATTAACTTATTACCGGTTAAATAAATCTTTTTCTTACCAAATTATTCTTATATGTTTTTCACATGCTAATACATGTAGGGATGTATATTTTCACTCTTACATTAGTAATTTGATAATATATATATATATATATATGACCTGCATTAATATATATATATATATGACCTGCATAAGTTAATACCAAGTCCATCAAAAGTAAATACAAATTTTTATTTAATTTTTTTATTAATATTAATAAACTTTAACAAATAATTTTTTTTATTTACTAGATTAAAACAATAACAGAAATATTTAATATAATTTTTTAAATCACAAAAGAATTAGAAGGGTAGTGTTATTACCCCAAAAGATAATGAATGCATCAATGCAAGAGCCAACTCATCCCCCGCTGCATTCATTCAATAAAAAACATAGGACAATTAATACTAATTTAATTATATTTTTAAAATTAGTGTAATTGTCAAAGTGTTGACATAAAGACAAACCCTCCAGATATATTATTTATGTACGAAATCAATAATGCAAGGAATAAACTGTAGAGAGTCCGAAAGTTCTCCGGCACTTGGAGTGTTTGACATGTACTGCACTTATGAATGTGAGTCTTTTTCTTTTCTATATTTTCTTTAATTACTACATATTATTTTTAAGGATAAATTAGGATGAGTTTTTTATAAAAAAATAAAAAATTGTCATAATTCAATCATTCTTCGTTATTTATAATAAATATGAAATGAGCAGGTCGTGATTTATCAAATATTTAATGTAGTGCAGGAAAGAAAACGTACATATATCTTTAATGCATATGAAGGTTGACCCACCCCCAGTGTGCATGTGCCACCAAATTTGATTATTCGAAACGAATATTCCTTTCTTAATTCTTGTTTTCATTAGTTATTCCATGCTTTTCAATTTGTCATTTTCTTTTCTTTTTTATTATTATTATTTATTTTGTTTAGTGGGACTATGTGCGTAATTCATTTATTGTAAATTAATTATTATGGCGCATTAGTATACAATCAAATTGATATAACAATTAATTATATTGATATAAATACTTAGAAGTATATCAGACAGAAGAAAGATGATAAGAAAGAGTGAGCTGAACTCGACATGAAGAAATTATTTTTATATGGTATACGAAATTATGTGCTGATAGAAGAAAAATGAGAATATGAAAAGTAAACAATAAAATCAATGAAAAATCAAAGGATTGAAAAGATCAAGCACTTTAAAATGCTCAAGAAAATCTATGGCTAAGCTTATTTTAAATACTTTAGGAGGTACTATAGTTTGAAAAAATTATTAGGTTTATATCATACTATTTTAAAAAATAAATTGAAAAAAATTTAAGATGGTGCAATGGTAAAAGAGTGAGCTGAAATTAAAAAAGGACAAGTTTAAAATTTTTAATGCATCCTAAACGAAAAGTGGTGTAGAAATTTGAGTGTCTTGTAAATCCCAAAATATTTCCTTTCTAGTAAGATGTCTTTTCAAGGCAAACTCAATAAGTCTTGTGCGAAATAAAAGCGGATAACATTTCGTACAATGGAGCACTGGTCAAGTTAATTACATTGTAAAATGGAAAATTGTTACAACTGCATTGTTTACTTTTACTGATTATTAATTTATTATTATATATATATAGATATGTGTAAATAAATTCTTTTTTTTTTTTTTTTTTTCCTGCCAAACAAGCCCTAACTTTAGAAACTAAAAACCATGTGCGGCGGGGCGATTGTCAAACTGCCAAATAGTATATCGTGTACAAACCGTGTATCGATTGTGGCCCCACTGGTGAGGGCTCACTATAAATATCCATGCAGCCTACCCTATCCTGTGGTGCCTACGCGCCTCAGTA
>NC_026156.1:5298855-5326676 GCF_000512975.1 Sesamum indicum
TCTTGATTAATACAGGCAGAAAACCAGAGTTATTGTTATTCGCAATCTATTGATTAGCCGATGCTTAACCTTCCTTCCGGATAATCCAAAACTTGATCTCAATAAACCTTAATCATCCCGACACATCTCAGCCCCACACTCCCAAAAACATCATGTGAAGATACTTAATAAAAGTTTTGTTTTTGTGATTGATTGACCCAATAATTAATCTCAAGTGTGTTTCCTTGATTAGCCCATATCTTTTCTTTTTATTCAATTCAACGATCATTAATGGACTTCGTGTTGTTTGCTTTCGTTTCGAGAAGGCTTTCCGGGTTCTCATGCAAAAAAGTGAAGTTCTTGGCGAGTTTCTGATCTGTTTTTTGTTATTTTTTGTGCCCATTTAACTTTTTTCTGGGAAAACATCAAGAAAAGGGAAGATGAATCTGGCGAAGTCTCAAGTTTGGCAACCTTGCAAGAAGAAGAGGCTATAAGATCTCCGGGTTCAAGAAAGTCAACAGAAAAGTTTCTATTTCATTTCTAAAGAGGGAAAGGGGAGTGAGGAAAGGGAAAAATGGATGGAATTTGTATTTGGGAAATATGATTAGGTGAAAGAAGATTTGAGGATATACGAATACATATAGATAGGGATAAAGCGTTTTAGAAATGGTTATGGCATCAAGATCAAGTGTTGGTGGGGGAAGTGGGAGTGGGGGTAACAGTGGGAGGACGCGGGTGGGGAGATACGAATTGGGGAGAACATTAGGGGAAGGGACTTTTGCCAAAGTGAAGTTTGCTAGGAATTTAGAGACAGGTGAGAATGTGGCTATCAAGATTCTGGACAAAGAGAAGGTTCTCAAACACAAGATGATTGGCCAGGTTTTGTAGGTTTAATCTGTTATTTTCGCTGGAAGTGGAACCTTTTTCTTTTTGCCTGTCTTCTTGCCATTTTATTTTCTTTTCTGGGTTCTTGATTTTGATGGTTGGTATATGTACTGTTTGCATCTCATATGGTACTGATCTTGTTCGTCTTCAAACGTTATCAAGCACAAGAATTCGGGTTGACCAGTATCTAATCAGTAAAAGCTTTACCAATGAAGTTATACGTCACACAAAGGGTCAATTTTATCAAAACTTGGAAATATTTGATGGTCCTTTGGATATTAAGTTATGTACTCCCAGAATCTGCTTATTTTAGATTACTCCCATTTCCATTTCTTTTTTCTTATGGGGGATGAGTAAGTTGCCTTATATTCTGTGTTTGTATCTAAATTTCAACTTAATTTGCTGCAGTTATTTTCTACTGGAATTTTCGAATGTAGCCTGCTTGGCTTTCTTTTTGTGTCCGGCATGCGTGATTCCTTCTACTCTCTTTCTTTCTCTATTTGTTTGGCTTCAGCTTCTTGAATTGTCCTGGTTGATTTTTTCTTGAACTTGGCTTCTTTTTCTTCTTTTGCCCCCTTTTGTCCATGTAGCAAATTCTTCTTTTTGTATGTGTGTGTGTGTGTGTTGCTGTGTTGTACCATTCTAACTCTTTTTGCACCCTTGCAGATTAAGCGTGAAATTTCAACCATGAAGTTGATAAGGCATCCTCATGTCATTCGCATGTACGAGGTTAGTATTCGACTCCTTTTGCAAAATTTTCTGTGGGCCAAGAACGGCCATATTATGATATGGACACTGGGAAGCTGTATCTTGATGTGCATATTACGTACATTAACTAGGAAATTGTATTTTGTTCTGAGTGATTGAAGATTTCCTGTAGGTTATGGCCAGCAAGACGAAGATATATATCGTAATGGAATTCGTCACCGGTGGTGAACTCTTCGACAAAATTGTATGTTCCACTTGTCTTCACAATCAAAATAGATTATGGCTACAATTTTAGTAAATATGATGAGATGTAAAAATCCTGTTGTTTCTGGTCGCCAGGCCGCAAGAGGGAGGCTGAAAGAAGATGAAGCAAGGAAATACTTTCAGCAACTCATCAATGCTGTTGATTATTGCCACAGCCGTGGTGTTTATCATAGGGACCTCAAGGTTGGCCAGCCATTTCTTTTTCCCTCTTAATTTCTCCACAACCGTGCAGTCAGTATCTTGAAGTTGATGATTTTTTTCTTTTTTTGTTATTTTCTTGATTTCTAGCCGGAGAATTTGCTTCTTGATGCCAACGGACTTCTCAAAGTCTCAGACTTTGGATTGAGTGCCCTACCCCAGCAAATTAGGGTTAGTATGAATTTCGTTTTTTTGTCATGAGAGCATTCTGATACTCGAAACTTCTCAGCTATTTTATCTCTGGAATCTATTTAGATCTTTCTCTAGCTTAATTTACATATTAAAATTCTCATAACTGAGTATGACTAATATGATATAAGTTCATTCTCTTAATCTTGTTATTAGGAAGATGGGTTACTTCACACAACATGTGGGACACCAAATTATGTTGCTCCAGAGGTATGAGATCACTTTTGGTACAACTCCCATGTACTTGTTCCCTAAAAAGATTCTGTTTTTTTATAACTCCTTTTTGCTCCCTAATTCTCCAGGTGATCAACAATAAGGGTTATGATGGAGCCAAGGCAGATCTTTGGTCTTGTGGTGTAATTCTTTTTGTACTTATGGCTGGTTATTTGCCCTTTGAAGAGTCAAATCTTATGGCACTGTACAAAAAGGTATTTTGTCATCATCTAACATGGAGTTTGTAAATCTTTGCGTTGAAAGCACTGGAGAGGTAGGGGTAATGGTGGGAAAAGGAAAATCCGACTTGGTGAAAAGGAAAAGATGAAAATATCTGAGAATATGAGATTGACTGGTTTGAGGTTTAAGCTTAAAAAAATGTCAAGGCTTTGAAGACTGAAATAACCCCAAAATTTTTGGTTAAGCAATCGATTGTGTATGCCGTTTGTCTTCTTAAATGCAAACCCACACTAACCTGAATTTAATTTGATACAGATATTTAAGGCCGACTTTACATGCCCTGCATGGTTTTCCTCCAGTGCAAAGAAACTAATCAAAAGAATTCTGGATCCCAACCCATCAACAGTATGTTGCTCTTCTTTTATGCCTATGACTATAGAAAATTGGTTTCTTGGAGCCCCTACATTATTGTTGTCTCAGTCCCCTCTCTTATGATCCAATCATAACTAAGCAGAACATGATTTTGCCACATGAAACAGCGAATCACAATTGCTGAGGTCCTCGAGAATGAGTGGTTCAAGAAAGGATACAAACCACCTATTTTTGAACAGGAGGAAGTCACTCTTGATGATGTTAATTCTATTTTCAACGAATCACCGGTCAGTAATCTAGAGCCACTCTAGTCTGTGTTTGAAGTGATTTTGATATGTTGGCAGTTTTTGCTATAAATTCAAGTTGCTTAATAATTAGCGATAAGGTTGTTAGTTAGTTCTTTGTATGCATACAGCACTCTCCGGACCTTGTTGTGGAGAGGCGGGAGGAAAGGCCCCCTACCGCACCAGTGACAATGAATGCTTTTGAGCTTATCTCCACCTCACAGGGTCTCAATCTCAGTTCCCTCTTTGAAAAGCAAATGGTACGTCTAACTTAAGAGTTGACTGGTGGAGGATAACAGAAGTCAATCAATCTCGAGGATCTGAATAATATTGCCTGGCATTTTTTGTCTCTAGGGGCTTGTGAAGCGAGAAACAAGATTTACGTCTAAATGTCCTGCGAAGGACATCATCTCAAAAATTGAGCAAGCTGCTACACCTATGGGGTTTGGTGTGAAGAAGAACAACTACAAGGTGATTCACATACTCTGCAGAGCATGCACCCACAAATTTCTCTTATTTTTTTACTCTTAATATCCATGTCAAGAAAAGGTTTAAACATTCACTTCTTGTACCGGCTTGGCATATTTGATCTACTCAAGGATGAATTCTTATGTTTCCGTCGTTCCATGATGATACTTATACGCTATAAAGCCTATCTTTCTGAATTTTTACATATACTTTTAAGATTAAATTTAGAAAGCACTCAGATTATATTCTTTTGGGGTCTAAGACTTGAACTGCTTAACCCTTTTTTGGTGGTCATTGTTTTCAGATGAAACTTCATGGGGAGAAATCTGGGCGCAAGGGTCATCTATCAATTACAACAGAGGTATGTAATTTAAAGAACCTCACAGATCCTGACTCATTATTTGACATATTAGCCCTGTTTCAGGTGTTCATAAGAAGGATGAGTAATTACTTACTAGATACAAAAATAAATGGGTGGTCATCCTATTGCTATGGAGAAGAGGAACAATATATATATATATATATATATATATATACTGTTTGTGGGAGGTTTTTGACTGATCTTCTATGCTCTTGCAGATCTTTGAAGTGGCACCTTCACTTCACATGGTTGAGCTTCGCAAGGCTGGTGGAGATACATTAGAATTTCACAAGGTACTGCATTTGATTTATTTCCAGGAAAAGATGAATCTCTAGCAGTCCTGTCGGATTTTGTTAACCAGTGATAATCATCTTGAAATTTAAATACTTGTGTTTGATGATGTGAATAAGGATGAATATTGGGATGACCGATTTAGAACTTAACAACTTTTCATAAAGTTTCATGGGCACATGGATACTGCAGTTCATTTACCTTACCGGTTATTACAGATATAATTGATTCATTAAAATTCACGCCTTCTTTTGGGAGAAATGGTTGAAGACATTATATAAAGGATCTGGGCTGTTTAATGAATGTTGCTGGTTTATTTTGTAATATTATACTTGGTTTTCAATTCTGTATTCTTTCTTTCGTATGCAGTTCTACAAGAACTTGTCGACCGGGTTGAAGGATATTGTGTGGAAAACAGGCAATGATGTAAAAGACGAAGTGAATATTGGTAAGTATGATCATGCGGTTTCTATATGGAGACAGTCGGCGAGCCCCTCCCCCTCATCATGTGTAGTTCTTTCTATCTGGTGAATCAGAGGTCCTGGTCCATTCACCTGTAAATTTGTGCTCAAGCCTAATCACTTAGCATCCTATAATATGTTTATATTTTGTCGTTAGGGCAACATTTCGTCCATTCGATGATCTCAGTAACACAACATTACCTTGCCACTTATACTATTGTTGTGTTTATAATCTTTTGGCAGGTGCACGCATCATGGCCTCTTGATCTGGTTGTTAGCGACATGCTGATCTGAGTGGAGTGGTGGACTTGGGACTTATTTTATGTTGTCCGTGTTTATTTATATCATCGGTTTTTCCAATCTGTATTTAATCAAATTGATAAACGCCCCCCTCGGCTGTATCTATAGCAGTGCTTGTTCCTGTCCTTGAATGTTCAACTTTTTATGTAATGTCAGAAAATCCTTTGGTGCAAGAATCAAAGTGTATTTCGGACCCTCCTGTTTAGAAGTTATGGGATTCTTGGAAGCTCCTTTTAGTACATGACGCCTATCAGCAATTCCGGTATTTCCGTTTAAACGCGATTTTCTCGAACAAAGAATTAACAGAGAAAACTCCTTGAAAGAGACAGCCAGATAATGGTATCATCTAATCAGCTGAAATCCATTTTCAGCCACTAACTTTACACAAAAATGCCAGCTGTCATTTACATGATCCGATAAAAAGGAGCATAATATGGTCGGAGAGCAAGGAGAAAGTCAGAGCTCAACCCCACCTCTCCATCCATCCCAATTCACGGCGGAGCCGCTACACCACCATGCCGGCAGCGGCGGCGGCACTCCGCTCCTCCATGTGCTTCTCTTCCCCAAAGCCAGCTCCAAGTTTAGAACAACAAAGCAACCACTTAACAGCCAAACCAAAAACTCTCCTCCACAAACACCCACTCTACCAATCAACCCATGCAAACATCTCCTTCCAATTCAAGGAGAAAATCCTCTGCCTCGAAATCATGGGCGTCGATTCCGGCCGAGCATTGGCCCAAAACCCGTCTCTCCACACCGCTTCCCTGCATTCAATCCACGCCATCGTCACCTTTCTCCAATCCAAAGGCATCCACCTAAAAGATTTAGGCAGAATCTTCGGCATGTGCCCTACAATTCTGACTTCAGATATCAAAACTGATCTCAACCCAGTCTTCAATTTCCTCTCCTATGATCTGAGAGTCCCCGATCAGAATTTCAGAAAGGTGATCAACAAATGCCCACGACTCTTGATTTCCAGTGTTAGAGACCAGTTGAGGCCAGCCTTATTCTATCTCCAAAGACTCGGGTTTACAGATTTGCACGCATTAGCTTATCAAGATCCCATCTTACTGGTTTCAAGCGTCGAAAAAACGCTGATTCCGAAGCTGAATTTTCTTGTGAGCTTGGGGTTTTGTAGAGCTGATGCGGTGGAGATGGTTCTGAGATGTCCCGGGCTGTTCACATTCAGCATTGAGAACAACTTCAAGCCGAAATTTGAGTACTTTATGAAGGAAATGGAGGGTAAATTGGAGGAGCTGAAGGAATTTCCTCAGTATTTCGCTTTTAGTTTGGAGAATAGGATAAAGCCTCGACACATAGAGGCTATAGAGAGTGGGGTGAAGGTTCCGCTGTCATTGATGCTCAAGACCACGGACGAGGAGTTCAGGGAATTGTTGATAAGGCAAGATATTAGATGCTACTCGTCAGTAGCCAGGAAATAGCCCACTTTTCTCCTGCTCTTTTCTTTCTGGAGTTTTTCTTCCTCTCCTTCTTCCTCTTATTTTCATGTGTTGTTTTGAACGAGAAAATCTGTAAATTGATAATAGATGGAAAGAACTTGGTGCATCTGTTTGCAATCTTCTTCTCTCAATCTGATCATGGCGGCAGGGATGGTTAATCTTTATTTATTAAACTAAACTAATTATTTTAGTTAATAAAATTTTGAACAGTTAGTAAATAGAATAGGGTAAATTACGATATACTCTTCCGCTATTTATTATATAATTATAAATATTTTTTAAAAATTTAAAAAATTATGAATACTTTTTAAAATTAATTATCGTTTAATAAATATTTTATATGACAATCCAATGTAGATGGTATTTGCTAAATGATAATTAATTTGATAATTTTTAATTTTTCAAACAATAAGAAAGTATTTATAGTTATACCAAATTTTGTAGGCTCCCTTTGTAATTTACCTTTACAATTATTCTCTTGAAAAATCATAAATATCACTTTAGAATTAGCAGTTATTTAACAAATACTCTTTGTAATAGCCCGTTCGTTATAAAAAATATTGGTTAAATATTTATTAATTTAAAAAAATATTTATAATTGTGCATCATCATATGATGTTCGGTACTCTAAATTAAGTTTAAAATCAAGCATATTCGGCCCATATCATCGTTTGAACCGGTCCACTTGGCCCTGATTCTAGTACTTTTTTGTTCAAAGTAAAATAAGCAATTGTTTGAAGTGGAGGCGTTCCAGAATTTGGGCCTGGAAAAGAGTGGTTCTTATCCGATTAGTCCATCAACTCACATCAAACTGGCACCCTACTTTTTATCACATGGCCGAAGCCGAACCACATGTCCCTCCGGACACATGGGTCATGGGTTCGGACCGAATAGCCGTCGTCATTCGCTTTCCCTGCAATTAGCTTTTGAGTTTCCAACGAATGCATTATGCATTAATGACGGCTTATAATATCTCCATCACCGATAACTAATCTTTCTCCTTTTTCCTCTTTCTTGGAACCCAGGGTTTCTCAACTATTTTTCCTCTGACCGCCAATCCAAGAAATTTTCAACCAGTATTCTTTACCACTACCATCTGCAATCCCACAGCAAAATCCTTACGTGGGCGTACAGGAGATGATGTCTGTAAGGGGGCTGACCCGGGTATCGAGGTCGGCTTGCGCCCGTTGTCGATGGGTCTACTCTTCTTTGGGCACTTATGCCGACCCGCCATTGCTCCAGAACTCCTCTCACTTTCGCTCCCCTGTTCAAGCTTCTCAAGAGGTGAACTGACGCGAGCTTCTATGCGTTTCTGCGTTTATTTTTGTCTTTCCTGCTATTGCGCTTTTTGTTCTAGGGTGGTCGTTTCAGCCTCGATGTTGCTTCATAAGTTGGGATGTTTTTCGACATTGATCTGTTTTCTTGAATGGGATCAGTTATTGTGACTGTAATCGTCTGGAGATTTCGTGGTTTTCCTCTTTGAAAGCTTTGTACCTTGTGGGGAAAAGTGTCGTGTTAACGCCTCCTTTTTCTTTTTAATATTATTATTGTCGAAATTCGGTCGAGCAGTTGGTGGTTGAACACGCGGATGGGCAATGGCAAAAGCAAGCTTAATTGCCATTGGCTTGTAACCACTGTGCGTTCTCATTAAGGATTATTTGATATGTGGTGGAAAGCAAACTAGTTTCCTTTTTTTATATTTGCTTTCTTATCATAAAGATGCTTTTCAAGATTTGGGAGCTAAAGGATCTTAGGAGACATGAAGTGCTAACTGCTCTCAGTACAGACAATCTACAAAATGTTCCCTTAAGTTATCATGCACATATTCAAGGATACGATTAGTGTAGTTCACTGAACAGTCCAATTTTAGCTTCATCTGCTCTTTTCTATTGTATTGTAAATTGATTGATCATTAATGAACTGGTGGTTGGTCATTTAACAAATCATTGTAAATTGCGTCCAACATCTGCACTTATTAGATATAACAGGTACACATAGAGCACAAGATACTAGAGTTAATAGAAAGTGATTCCTGGAATTCCCATTGGATGTGTCAGTATACGGAGGGCAGGGCACAGATAATGTTGGGAGGAATCTTCATTGTGTTGTTGTTTCACTGGGGTTCCTAGGAGTAAGTATGGGAGTTATATTAACCCAGTGTTATATCAGTTCATATACCTGCTGTCGAGCCTTGTTTCTCTAGTTGTTGATCTCTGTTACTATTGCACTTGTCCTTTTTAACTGTGATGATGTCATGCATCTACAATACTGAGTATTCCTATTTTCCTTATATACTTTTCTCCCTCCCTCTGTCTCTGGTAATTTTTTGGTTCATCTTCTTATGTGTGTGAGTGGGTGCCATAAATGGATTTTGATTCTTTATACTGTATTTGTTTTGTTGCTGGTGATTAGTAGGTTTTGGGTTGCAGAGTTATTTATTCTTGGGTTTCAAGTGCCCTGAGTAGTGTAGGACAACAGGCTCACATTCAGAGCAGCTCTGCTGTTGAGGTTAGTGCAAGTCCTCATCTGTTTGCCTAATTCTGACAGCCTAGTTTAATTATTTGTGCATGTATCTTAAAATAGCAATCAAGAAGATCAAATGATATGCACATCTTTCTGATCTTTTTATATGGTTTCCAGCTAGTCCTTGGATATGCTTTATCATTAGCCACAAACTTATCGTCCTTCTCTTGGACAGGAGCAACTAGATCCATTCTCTCTTGTTGCCGATGAATTGTCCATTCTTGCAAATCGCTTGAGGTCCATGGTAGTTGCTGAGGTATCTGACTATACTTTTATTTGGTGTCAGATAGATATGTAGTGATATCAAGTTGGACTTATTTCATCTCTTATAGGTTCCCAAACTTGCCTCTGCTGCGGAGTATTTTTTCAAAATGGGGGTTGAAGGGAAAAGGTTTCGACCCACTGTAAGTTCTTCATTTCCGTCTTACTGTTCCATCCCCTCCTCAACGGTTCAGTGCTTTTCTTTTTTTGTGTTGTTATGTATCAAGCGTGAAAAATATTATATGCTGTAAGTATAATAAAGATGCCACTGGCTGTAAATTAAATAATACATTGTTTTGCTTGCTATGCTAATATATAATGCAATTCATATCCATCCTCTTCAAATATTTGTTTTTGCTGGGAATGTGTGAACAGTATAGGTCTCTTACTTGTTCAATTCAATTTCTCATTTTGCTTTGTTAAAGCTCATCTGACCCTTGAATTTCCATTGGACGGCCATTAAAAAGTGCTGCTGGCAAGATGAATTTCCAATACAGGTCGTGAAAGAGACTGGTTCTCTTGTATACTTTATTGGAAAATGTAATTCCCAATGTAGTGAATCAATAAACCACCTTCCGCAACTGATCAATGCAAGCTACCACGGATTTCACATAATTTTCTAGCCCTTTCTAATTCAACTTAAGCTGGCATGCTGCAATGTTTGATATCTCAAAGCCAGAAGAGTAGAATGTTGCTACATACTATAAAAAAATTCTTGCTATTGTACATGTAATGAATTATGAAAATTTGCCTCAATTTTCAGTGGTCATTTGTATGGTCTATGTTTTAATTCGGTGAATAAATCTTTCCAGTTATCCTCAACACAGGTGGATGTAAGGAGAATCTTAATTTTAGTTTGTGTTGGCTTATTGTAACTATGATTCTTTAGAATGAACTTTTACATTTTATGTTTCCAAAATTTTAAGTGGTGTTTATATGTTTAGCTTACTGGCTATATACCTTGCAGGTTTTATTGTTGATGGCAACTGCTTTAGATGTACAGATGCCCAGACATCCTGCCGATGCTGCGATTGATACCTTGTCCACAGAGTTGCGGTCTAGACAACAATGTATTGCTGAGATCACAGAAATGATACATGTTAGTCGCATTTGCTTTTCCTCCCTGAAAGCCAGTAGCTTGGATTTTTACTTCACATTGCATTCTTCGGTGCCATCCCAAACATATGTTGGTTATGCTCATATTTTCAACCTTTACCTAGTAACTGTGCCAAGTTAAACAAGGAAAACAGAATTTGGTTGGAGCCAGTGGAGAGACGCTAGCTCTGTGAGCTGATATAATGTAGTTCAAGCGTCATTGGCATGGAGGTCCTCTTGATGGATAATGAACATAGTTTTATGACGGGGAAGAGCTTTATGGTTTCTTTGCTCTCTGCAGATGGACGAATTGTATTCTTATGTATATGCCACATGGTTTCATTCACCTTCTTTCACAGCCTATTCAACATTTTCATGGTATTTTTCTTCTGTCTCTCTTGTTTCATGCATATGTTGAACAAGAAGAGCATTACAGAACGGACTGAGTTGATGAAGTCCATTTCTATCAAGATCTTGTTACATGGAATTCGTGTAATTAAGCTGCTTTTATGAAACTTCCTGAATGTTTTGTTCAAGGTGGTCTCTAGTTGGGATATCATGACTAGATTGCTTTGGCGTATGAAGACATGGTATCCTTTAGATCTATCTCATGAGGAAAGAGAAGCATGCCTCCTCTGTTATGATTCTGTATTTGTGTAATGCCACTCTGCTATAGCTTTTCACGTGGGTTATTAACTGTAAATGTCTTACCCCTTTGGTTAGTGATCCACAATATTGTTGTAGGTAGCTAGCCTCCTGCATGATGATGTGTTGGATGATGCTGATACAAGAAGAGGGATTGGTTCATTGAATTTTGTGATGGGAAATAAGGTACTTTATATTTGTTCTTTTGAGCCCCCCTATCTGCTCCCTACCAATAGGGATAGTCAACCCAATCTGTTAAAGAAAACAATGAGAAAGGGAGGGTGAACATTTTATATTGATTATGATCAGAGTCATGGGATTCTGTTGAAGTTTTACTTCTTTCTAAAGTTTTGAGACATTGCTGCATTATTCTTCTATTGATTCTTAATCAAGTTCATAATGATCATTTATCATAATGAATCTGGTTATAGAATGATTCAACAGTCATGAGAAATTGACTTGTTTAGTGACTTAGTTGACATCCATGATTTGAGCTTTGTTTACCTTTGTCCACGTATAGCAGTATCGAGTTAGGTTACTTGTCTGCTCAGCTCTGTCCTCCCTGTTTAATTGCAGTTAGCTGTATTGGCCGGAGATTTCCTGCTGTCCAGAGCTTGTGTGGCACTTGCCTCTTTGAAAAACACGGAGGTATGATTCATAATGCTAATGAGGTGCATCTTGTACAATAATGTTCTTCAGGACTACCCTAATGCTGAATGTGCTTCTAAAATGAAGAAAATATGATAAGATTTAAAACAAAGTTTATCAAACCATATTTGGTTAGGAATCTCACTAGGAGTAGATATGGCTTCTTGATTCTCATGCCGGCAGAACATTCTGGCTTGAGCTGTGATTTTTTTTGGTATTTTATGCGTCTATTGGTACCAATTTGTTGCAGGTTGTGTCCCTCTTGGCTAAAGTTGTGGAGCATCTAGTAACTGGCGAAACCATGCAAATGACTACTACATCAGACCAGCGTTGCAAGTATGCTGCTCAATTTCTGGTTCATCATCATGAACCTTGTTTGCTTGTTGCATGGTATATGGTAACGTTTTAACTTGTATCTTGCTAAAATCCTGCCACTGTTGCCTTTTGCAGCATGGAATATTATATGCAGAAGACATACTATAAAACTGCCTCATTGATTTCAAATAGCTGCAAGGCCATTGCCCTTCTTGCTGGACAAACAGCAGAAGTGTCAATTTTGGCTTATGAGTATGGAAAGAACTTGGTCAGTATTTTTCTCTGTTTTCTGTCCGTTATTTTGTGTCCCAAATAGATTGAAGGTCCATGTGCTATGTTTGAACAGGCTCTAATCCTCTTGATGTGTCATAGTAAACTGCTTTTCATGGCACCAGTTGGGGCTGGAATAGAATTCTTTGCCTTCTTCCCATAGTAATCTGAATAAATGGTTGGGCAATTTTATGCTGTTGAGGTTTTTCATGATTTCTGCCTTATATTATTGAGTAAATGCTTGAATTTTTCTTCATAATTTATATGGCGAAAAAGGAAACTAGTGTAAATGGCTTTTCAAGTAATGATGTGGTCACCTTGTACATGATGATTTAACTCGTATAAAATCATGTTAATAGGAGCTGAGGCTTTGTTTCTTGGCTTTTCTGCAACATGATGTCCTTTTAACCACCTTTATGGAAAGTACATCGATTCTAATTTTGTCCTCTAGTCATACTCCTGTGTTAAAAAATCTTGCTGCATGCATGTTCGCAGGGATTGGCTTACCAATTAATTGATGATGTCCTCGATTTTACTGGCACGTCAACTTCACTTGGGAAGGGTTCCTTGTCTGACATTCGCCATGTACTCTTTCTAACCATTTGCTTTAGTTTTTATTTTATGTATATTAGCTTGCATGTATGTTGTACCATCAAGGATTTCAACTTCTTCCTTTGGTTGGACCATATTAATGTTCTCTGTTTTTTTTGCATCCAATTTTTCTTCGTGCCCATGTCTCAGCACCCTTTAACCATGTGATTTTTGTTCCAATACTGTGTTTGTTGCTGTTCTTTTTAGTATGTCTATATATATATTTCTCAAGTTTTGTGCATCTTTCTTCGTTCACCTCTTGATTTTCGCTTCAATGTCTGTTTGGTGATTGCCTTCATAATGCCCTCACATCCATTAAAATGCTGAAAAAACGTATGGAAAATTTTCACTTTGGCCTCTGTTCAGTGGTTGCCTTCATAATAATGCCCTCACAATAACATGCTGAAAATGCTTGAAATCTTTTTCAGGGAATTATTACTGCTCCTATATTGTTTGCTATGGAGGAGTTCCCTGAGCTGCGCACTGTTGTCAATGAAGGATTTGACAGTTCTGCGAATGTGGATCGTGTAAGTTTTTCTGTAACTTAGTCATTTGCAACCAATCAATTTATTGTTAAGTCATCCCTCATTAACCATTTAAAAAAGCGAAGAAAAGCTACTATTTGACATGGTCAATTTCTGTTCCCATATGTTCTGTACATAGCTTAAATATAAACTGAACCTACAGGCTCTAGAATATCTTGGGAAGAGTCGTGGAATTCAGAGAACCAGGGAGCTGGCAGCAAAGCATGCTAGCCTTGCCTCAGCTGCTATTGATTCATTTCCAGAGAACAATGACGAGAATGTCCAAAGGTCGAGGAGGGCACTTGTAGAATTAACACATAGAGTCATCACCAGAACAAAGTAAGACACACCGATGATTATCTCAGGCCACAGAGACAAAGCAAGTGTAGGAAAGTTTTGTCTTTTCTTCTTCTACAGTCTTCCTTCATCACCAATAGATGAGAACTGATAATTTGTTATATCATCATTTGATTGGTATTCATTATTTTGCTTGAAATAAACGTCTGCCAATTAAAACTCACTCAAACCGGGCAAGATCTGATGTAAAGTATGTAGAAGATGTGGTATTACCCCAAGATTTTGCTAGTCGATGCATCATGCATGGGATATTTATTCATATTACACGACTGTATTGGAGTTATCGATCTGGAGGGTCATTTACGTCATCTATGAGTTTGTTTTATTTGTTGTCTACTGTTAGTGTGATTACACCGTGCTATTTGGTCTTGTATTTCCTGCTGCTTGTGTTGCTTCTCTCTGCTGTAAAACCAAATCGCTGGGTTTTGTTGATCATTTTTGTTTTCTAAGTGCAACCGTTAGTAATCTGGTCAATTTATTTAAAATTGTTCAAAAGTATGTAAATAAACTGGACTAACAAAGATACTAATCTCATATTGTAGCAAATAAAAAAATGTTCAATTAACTCCGTGTCTTACTTGAGGTTTCTGGTAAATCCTAAGCGCTTATGATTCTTGATTTTTCTAGTTTTACAGACAGTAACACCTTTTTTATCACATTGCCATCAACTTTTTCATTTAACGTTTTTTACGAACTAACAATTTAGTAAAACGTTAACGTGTTGAGGGACAACATTTAAGAAAGTGAAAGATCATTCAATCAATTGAAATAGAGGCAACCATAAAGGCTCAACTAATTTCCTAAAAGGCAAACCCGTGTGAAATAAAAACAGTATCTAGTGCTTGCAAAAATTGACATCACATGGAGGCTCTGCCGTGAACAAGGTTGAGGCCCCCGGCCAATGTCGGGGCCTAAAATTAGACCGAGAGGCATGGTACATTACATCCATGTATTTACTATTTACAAATCACAATACGATAGATACTTCTACAGCACTTATCAACACAAGTTAATCCAAAGATTTCACAAGCAAACAGTAGCATAATTATCATCTTCTTCCTCTTTTTCATTATTGGACACTGGAAAGACACAGCGACTGATGATAAGTAGAGAAACACACACTACTATGTATAGTTGGTTCGCACTCTTTGTATGCACTAAAACAGCAAAAGATTTACATGTACTCTGCTTTATTGATTCTTCTCCTTCACTGGTAGGCTGTAAATTTGTAAACAGCTCTTCAGATCATCGACTGAAAACATCGTGGGAGATAAACACAGCCCATGCGTCCTACAATCAGATCACACAGTCATCATGATTTGTTTTCTATTGTGCTTGTATTTTGAACTAACCACATGCAGAGACCAGTAGAAGGTTGTCAAATGCTAAGCTGACCTGAAGGACAGAAAAGGCTTTCTCGGCAATGTACTTCTGCTGGTGTGTGGCGCCCCTTTGTTGCAGTTTGTCAGGGTGCAAGCACAACCGTGCTTTCTGATATGCTTTCTTCACTTTTGGGATCTCGATTATATTTGCCAGAGGTACAGGGAACCAACCACTATCAGACCATAGAATCTGGATACAGTGACACGGCTATTGTTATGCCATAACGTGCAGTTTTTAACAATCAAAAGTAACTCATGGGAAGCAAATTCATCTCACATGATGCAAGGAAGATAACAGCAGGCGGATGTCAGCTTCCTTGCCAGTTGACCACAACCTTATCTTTTCATCAAGTACTTGCATTTCTGTTTGCACCTGTAACAGTTTACTGGAGAAATTAGTAGCTATATTGTAGGGGAAAAGTTACATCTGAAGCAAGTTTTGCAAGGTATCATGGTGGACCTCTAAATTACAGAACTTGAAAAGTATAACACAAACAGAAAGAGCTTAATCATATGACGGCATACACTTTATGAAGCATAATATCGCCATGACATTGCATATAATGCAAGTTAAGCCCTCAATGATCCAACGAAAAACGATAAAATTATGTCTCAAAAGATAGTTCCATGTGATCAAAGTTGAATCATGTGATGGTACCATGTTTCCAAAGCATTGTGTATGTTCTCTGGCTGCCCACTTATCCTGTTGCTCATCCTACAAAATGAGAGATAGAAAAGCAAATAGCTGAATGCATATGTAGATAAGCAATTCATGATTGTCATAAAGAGAGGCTCTGCTGTAAGAAATCACATGTTGATAAAAAAAAAACATCTGTATGTCCTAGTATACTAATGCTTTAGATCATGGACAACATACCAGTGACCCAAAACTATCTGTATTCCCTACTGAAAGCTGATGCCCGTCTGACATTTCTGCAACATAGATTTAACCAACATGGTATAATCAATATCGATATCACATGGAACATGAAATGAAGGTGAAAATTTCTCAATCGCATGGCAAGACGAAAAACTCACTCGTGATTCCTGTGGGTTTATCTTTCTCATATTCTTGCATGCCACATTTATTCTGGTGGCAGTTATTTTGAAACTTCTCTTTTGCCCATGCAATTGCTTCATCAACACCGTTTGATTCACATGTCCCTTCCCTGATATCAGAATTGATCTCAATCACATAGGAGCTCATGGATTCATCTTCGTCCTGTTCCATGGCGTCCTGCCTCAGAATCTCTTCCTCAATTTCACGGGTCGTTTGCTCTCTATCTGACTGGCAAACTGAAGAAACCGCTGATGATGGTGAGTTCAGTTTTAAATCATCGGCAGACACTCTCAAACTGCCGTTTGACATTGGTTCAAGACTAATAGTCTCAGGGGATGCATTTCTTCGACTTAACCCAAAAGGAAAGTCATTTTCAGCATTGTAAATGGGCAGAGTGCCTGCAAATGGTGGCATCATATTTTGCTGTCTTTGGTAATCGTCATGTCCAATTCTTCTTGAACTCCACCTAGACCTGACATTTAATGGCCTGGATGGATCCAATTTCAGTATGTGGTATTGATGATCATTTTTCAAGATCCAAATTCTGGAGGTTAATAGTTGGAAAAACAGCATCAATTTCCCATAATTAGGGAACATGCAAAATTTTGTTCAAAAGTTCTACATAATCGTAAAAAGTTTCTGTTCTCTTTGCTTAAGATGTCTCCCTGAGGCCCCTTGTATGCATCCAAAAAGAAATCAGATAGAACCCATAATTAAGTGGCATATCAGACAACTGGCAGAAAACATGCCCAAACAAACAGACACCAACAGTGGTACATTTCAAGTCAAGAATCTTAAAAAATCGAAAGAGGCACCCACCTGAGCTTTGAAGCAAAAAGGGAAACATCATCGTTGCTATCACCGGATATGGCCGGCCGGAGAGGACTGAGCTCCTCCGAGCTGAGCACAGATGAAGAACTTGTTTTTGACCTTGATCTTGACCTCACCACGCTGTCATCCTCCCACGCAAAGATATCACCATAGAAACTATTAAGTTCACGTTTGTGATGATTGTGATCACTCGTTGTTTGTTGACCGGGGATCCTGAACTCAGGCAAGCTCCGCCCGCTCCGCCCCACAATGGACGGCGCTGCCTTCTCCGGCTGCCGGAAAATCTCCTCGTAGAAGAAACCCGTAGAGGAGGAGGATCTGGGGAAGGCGGTGGAGAATTGGCGGGAGAGAATTGTCCGAGGGGGACCACCAAAAACGTCGGAAAAGTCTTCTGGGTTTAAAGGGTCGTGAGGAAGGTCGCAAGAAATGGGCTTTCGGCGGTGGGAGGTGGCGTCCTCCGTGGAGCGGCGTGGAGGGTAGTTAGGGAAGTGTCGTGGTTGGGGAAGCCCGGTGGGCAATCCTAGCCTCATTCGCCAAGACTCGTCCATCTTCTTGACTTTTCCGGCGACAGGAAGTGGTGGGGAGAGAGAGAGGGAGCGTATGTGAAAACAGTGATTGGCAATAAGTAGTATGATAACATGCGCAATTGCATGTGTTTATACTGCGGCACTGCACTCTACAAAACTTACGTGGACCTTTGGGTCGAATTTATGTTCCTCCTCTTTTTTCTTTTTTTCTCTTTTCATTTTCTTTCTTCTATTTTGGATATTTCATATTAATAGGTATCGTTACATTCTCCTCCTCTAATATTTAATGTAATTACATGTAAATTATTTAAATTTTAAAAAATTATATTTAGCACCTATGAAATTTGCTTCCATCTAACAAATAAGTCCTTTCATTAAGTAAAAATCACTGGATTTGTTTATATTAACAAAAAAACTGAATGAGAATTGATATTTATACTCGATTAACTGATAACTGATTTATTGCAGGTCAGATAATTTTTTTCGAACTAAAATACCCTTATAATAGTAAAGATATACCTCATCACATTTATTAATGCGTGAAGACGTATTAAGATAATTTGATCGTAAAAAGATTTATTTGACCTGTAATAAGTCAGTAATAAGTGAATTGGAGGATAATTTTTTTCGAACTAAAATACCCTTATAATAGTAAAGATATACCTCATCACATTTATTAATGCGTGAAGACGTATTAAGATAATTTGATCGTAAAAAGATTTATTTGACCTGTAATTGACCTGTAATAAGTGAATTGGAGGTTAATATAGATTTTTTTCTAATTTTTCTGTTAATATCAACAAATTCGATGAATTTTTACTAACGAATGGGGCTTATTTGTTAGACAAAAACAAACATCATGGGTGTTAGATGTAATTTTCCAATTACAAGAGGTCTACTTCTAATTTCACCAAACTTCAGGGGAAGAGAGTGTAATTATCCCTTATTAATAAAAAAAAAATACAAATAGTTGTGCATATGACATCTGATGTGTACCAGATTTTTTGGTCACACCACAAGGTTGGTGGATCTTCAAAAAAAATTCTAAAATTAATGGGAACTAATCCTGCAAAACAAATGTTACAACTCCAATACTTAAGGCAGTAACGATTTTACTGAAAATTCGAAAAGGAAACTTGAATAAAAGTGAGAATAATGCTGTAAAATAATAATAAAGTGTATATATTCATATGGAGTACAAATATAGGCTCAAAATAGCCTAAAAATCGAGAGAGAAACGAGAAAATAAGTGATATTTGAGGAGGAATAATGTTACTAAATAATTGCATTTAGCTTCTATTTATAAGCGTGTATAGAGTATAATAGGGGGATTGTTGTAGAGAATTTTACGTCATTTGAAAGCACTTTGAATCAGATAACTAACCAAACAGACTGTGCATGACTTGGACTTGATTTGATTGAAATATATCAAGTTGACTAGGTCTAACCAGTCTGATTGAAAACCCGAAAATCCATCTCTCGTGGATTCCCAACTTATTTCCTATTAGTCTACTAGGAGCCATCTAGAAATATTTTAGATGACGTATCGCTGATGTGTTGGCAAATTATATTACGTGTCCGTCTAGCTATGTGATGACTCTGACTGGAATGAGCTTATTCCTTAGACCTATTAGCTTAGTAAAGTAGGTGGTAAGCCTGCGGGCTATTTCTCGCTTCTGGGTCAGCTAGTGTGGGATATTTCTTGCTTTCGGGTCAACTGAACTAATGTACTTTACTTGTAAGCTTAATTCATAAAAAATTTAAGGGACATCAACATCATTATATTTTTCTGAAAAAAAACTATCTTTTTTTGTCGATAGTGTAAATGAAGCTCTAAATTTGGCAATTGGTAAATCATGAATAAATAAGTGAGTTGCTCTTTGCTTCATCCAACGTTTTTTAATTTAGATATCAATATGATAATTATAAAAAAAGAATGTTTTATGCTAGAAAACAACGAAGACATACATCACTCACAATATTCAACATTGGAAGCCGAATGTTTGTTAAGTAGGGTGACTTAAGAATTGATTAAGCGTATCGTATGATATGAAACAACATCAATGCATGGACCAACAGACAAGAAAGAAAAGATGGAACATCGGAATTATTATTATTAAAATTACCAGACCTTAGCTCCTCCTCATCTGGAAAGCTGCTTTTTATACCACCAAACTCCATCATCATCATCTTCATCTAAACTTGCTTATTTCTACCAACACTTTTTTATAAAATTAATAATATTGCAAGACAGGGGAATGGGGAGGGCACATGGGCAAATACAGAAAGCTCACTTCTTTTGCAATTCTTGTCTATTTACGTTTTCTCTTTTGGTTGAACAGTAGGTGGTCACCCTTCCACAATTAAGCAACAAATAAGAGCAGCAAAAACTGGAATATTATTAATACATACACGATAAAGGCAAAAGTTCATCCCCACTTCTCTTTTTTTTTTTTTTTTTGTTGTGTGTTTCCTCTCTTTTTGTTTATGCTTTTGTCCCCATTGAATTATGATAGTATAGAGCAAAGTGAAAAAAATATAACGGAAAAAAGACAACAATTCACTATTAGTACAAATATCTGAGACGATGCGTTTGCTGAGCTGCTATACTATACTTTCAGAAATAATCAGCTGAATATTAGAAATATTGTTTCATTTTTTGGCACGTGAAAATTGAAAAGCACGAAAGAAAAAAAAGAATGCGATATGCACTTTGACTAAATAATAAATGATCCACAAAAGAATCATGTGTATTAAATGCTGTGTTTCATTCTTGTGAACTATTTCAACCCTGTTAACCTAACAGAACCAATGATAAGAATGATTTTTCAATACCTGAATATGATATATTCATGACAAAATACAAACGCATAGACATCATGTAATGGGAATAGCATAGTGTTAACAGTCTTTCTTATTTATCACCAAAAGAAAAAAATAAAAAGTCAGTGATCATATTAGAAATGATATTCTAATTTGGGTAAGTTAGTACTCATTCATGAATATGAATACAACAGAGTTTACTGTCAATAACGAAAGATGAATAATAGCCTTAGACAAGAGCCACCACAAGTCCCAACTTATTTTTCACCAACAAGGAATCCTTGTTGAACTGATTAATTGATAGCAAAAAGTGTGAGTGAGGTGAGCTAATGGAGAAAAGAAACATAAATTCAGAGTGGGAGAAAAAGAAGCTATAACCCCTAAACCAAAAGGAAGCCAGCTGAGGGAAAAGATTGTTGACACCTCCCAAGGAGACAATGCGTGCTGTATTGTTTCATTCAAACTAAGCTTTATCAAAAATTAAATTCCCTTTTCTTCTTTCCTTACTTGCTTTGACAAACACTGTAATCATTAACTTCTCAAAAGCAAATATCATTCAGTAAAAGAGGGTGTTCGCCTTTTTCTCCACTTAGCCCCAAAGATTTCTATATTTGAAATAAATAGAAAGTCATCTGTTCATTGCTATGACTAAAAAACTTCAAAATGAAATTAGTATCCTAGATCTAACTCGTATGACCCGTCTAATGTTTTGTCCCGCAATTTTGTTAAGTACTGTCCTCTCCCGTATTCATATCCATCACAAAGTATCAGTAAAGTACTTCATTAGAAGATATATCCATCACAAAGTATCACAGGTAAAGTACTTCGCTAAAGGGCATGTCGTCTTTCCCAACAAAAACTCATGGTCCAATCCCAAAGTTTAGAATCCTAAGTTACAAGCGATATTTCTTGTTTTTTTTTCTCCCGGTAATTAAGTTACAAGCAATATTTGATGTGACCTCTATGGGATAAATTAATAATTAACTTAGCACATGCCTACATCGAATAGGGAGAAAAAGCAAGTCACACTTAACATTATTTGAGAAGCTTTGATGAATTCATGCAGCTGATTGATTCCAGATAGCAGTTGCTTGCATACAGTAAATCCAACAAACTTTTGTCCATTGCATTTGAATTGACAGTACCACAAATTGAGAAGACAGGCATTGCGAGAGAGACATTTGCGCATTTAGTTTCCTTGATATGGAAGCTCAAGAAAAAAACCAAGATACCCCACCCGCAAGTATCTCCAGATACTCATAATTGAAGCTATTTGTTTCGTAATGAATCCAAAAAATTGAGAGCAACAGGCTCTAGAAAATAAATTCGACTTTCAGTCAGTAAACATGCAAGGATACAAGAATCACTTGTTCAGATCCCAGAAATGCACCTTATGTAAAGCTAGGTTGTGTAACAGAAGAATGTTGCATGGTTCTTCTGTAAGCTATCAGGAGAAATCGCTTCTCTCCAGAACTATTGTTCATCTGTCAAAGAGTTTAAGGAACCAGGCGGTACATATTAGTGAATATCATGACCAAACTTGCTCAATTGTAATCCCTTGTAGGGTTGATAAGACTCCAGGATTTGACACGTATCATGAATTTAAAATCAACTAATCATCAATTTCACCTTCTGAATCTCTTTCCCGGTGTTGTATGATTCCCATCATATTTCACAATAATTACATGAATCCTACATATAATTATGAAGTTACTATTCAACCTGAGAATTCCTGAAGCCTTAGTTTCATTCCAAAAAATGCATTGGAAGCTAAGTCCTATGCTTTTATAGGTGATCTTGAGCATGTCTGAAGGAATGTATACTTTGGACTTTGAGTTGATGTATGGAGTCTCTCTGATAACGACGAACCGTGTGTATCACATTGTTGGGGAAAAAGTAAGTTATTACGCAAATTTACATGACACTGAGCAACTGTAGATTTTTCTGACAGATACCTGCAATCACAAATTAGAACAGAATAAAACTTTCAATTCGAGCCACTAGAATTTTAGCATCAAGGATATCAAGCACATACATTTGAAGTTAAAATTGGAAACTCACATATTAGCAATTTGTAGTAAATACTCACTTGGTTTAGTGTTCCACTGTACAATGCAGAAAGTTCATATGGGAGATGGAGGCAATTCTTATGTATTGAAGTCCTGGTCCAGTACAAGGGACTCAATTCTGCATTACCTGAAAATCATGATAACAGTCAGAAAGAGAAATTTGACTGCTGATAAACAAGATGCACCACGAGTTCTAGAAATATTCAGTTCCTTTTTCTTCTTTCCTTTTACTGTGAACTTGCATCAAATTGTTTTCAAGGATATCTGGGATCAAATTATAGTTGACAAAATACATGGGTACCATCATAGCTAGAACAGGTTCCAGCTAAGAATATTCCTCTTTTTGGAGATTCTACTGAATACAGAAAAGCAGCATTTGTTTAGTTTGACTGACAAGCCAAAGGAAAGAAGGCCTTTGAAGTCACACATCCAACTGCAACTTCTTCGATAAGTGAGCATTGCAGTCCATACATGCAACTCAAGCTCTGTTAGATGGTTCTAGGTGTGGCTCCTGTAGTGAGGTAAAGCAGCCACAGTCGCACGACTTCTATATAATTTAGCTAAGTTAGGCCTAAATCAATTCTGACAAGTGGTCCAATTGATGCTGCTCTCAACTTGCAGGATAAATATCATACAGTTTCAAATTGGAAACCTTAGAGAGTTCCCTGTAATGTCTAGCATAAGTTGTAGTTAGGGCGAAGTTGAGATTAAACTGAGGAAACCAATTTCTTTACAACCCCAATTCAATATAGTCTTGTCATCATTTAGGAGCTGGGCTAGAAATCTTTACATGTACCAGAAAATAATATCTCATGCACACGCAAGTTGCACAAATAATCAATTTCTTTTAAGTGTTTCTCCTAATATTTTTTGCAATACTTGTAAACTTCAGATGTAAAATGATCCTCATGAACCACTGACGTGTTATCACCATGCCAACACGATATGCCTGTTGACCCCAACAAACAACTGGATTATGTTCCTCACAGTTTGCTTTTAGTCTATATACACCAGCAAAGGAAATACAGCACATGGCAGCAATCTGATATGCAGATTCATGATTTGCTTATAGAATATATACCTCAAATTAAGTTGGAGTAATAGATGATGAAAGAAAACACTAAAAGAGGCAACTGATGGGAAACCATCTATAACGACAGTACACTGATCAAGTTAACAAGCCCAAATGTAGAAACCTAGAAATAGAATGACAGAAAACTCAGAGTTGGTTCACTATGTTAAAATCATAAACTCAAGGAGCAAGTTGCCCCCTGACTCACTTTTCTGGAGGTTCATATTCAACTCAGGGGTCAACTGTATAGCATTGAATCTGAAAAGAAAAGCAGGAGCAGATACTAGCACACAAAAGAACAATTCAAGATGTATTTGCATATTTCAGATTACGAGGTAAAAATGATAGCAGGCATTGAGCAAAATGAGCATATTAGTTGTCATTTTTAATCTGTTTCAGGGGACTTCAAAAGTCAACCAAAATAAATAAGGTGACTAAAAAAATGCATAGGGTGGCGAACTAGAGCAGAGCTTCCAACAAAGAAGCAACACAACGATAACAAATGGAAAGGAAAATGAAGCACATAACATCAGTTTCGTACCTCTAAAATCAGTTGATAGAGATTGAATTGAGGAGACATTATTATCACAAACAATCCTAGAGAAGCAGTCTTATCAGTTTCCTTAACATCTCTTTTTGCATATTTAGTTTGAGGTTACTCAACCAGCAGAGGTATATGAATTAAAAGCAAGGCTGCACTTAGTGTAGTTTAATCATGGAGCAACTTTACCCAAATGAAGCTTGTTTGTCCTTGGATGGGACATATCCACGTTCGACAAAACGGAGCATAAGCCTATCTGCCTCATCTAATTTCTGCTGTAAAATCAACTTTTTACTCACTTCCTCACACAGCTTTAAATCAGGAACCAGATTTCGGTTAAACATTCTACAAGCCACTCTATATGATCCAAGAGGATTCCCATGCTTTAAATAACTTCTCATGAGAACATGGCAAGTATTTGCATCAACTCTAGAAGCTGTTCTGAGAACCTTCCCCAAGAGCTTATAAGCTTCATCTATGTGTCCAAACCAGCAAAGCTTTTCAATGACTTGGTTATACGCCGCTTTGCAGTTTTTCCTTGGAAGCATCTTCTCCATCAGTTTCAACAAGTCATCAACCCTGCACAGCTGGCAGAAATGGTGGATGAGTGACCGATACGTCACTGGAGTAGGAAGCAAACCACTGTGGAGCATTTTCTTGGTCATTTCAGTAGCCTCATTTAGCCTACCTTTCCTTCCTAATGCATCAATGACCGTCGTATATGTCACTTCATCAGGGTGCTTGTTATTCAAATACATATCATCAAGGACGGATAGAGCAGCATCCAACTCGTCCTTTTGACAGAATCCATGAATTACAGTAGTAAAATTCACAACATTTACAGCACACCCTTTTCTAAGGCACTCCTCCATTAGTCTTTTTGCTTGACCTGTTCTGCCCACTTGACAAAGAGACCGAATCAAGAGGTTAATTTCAACAGGAGAAGGATAATAGCCCTTTCTGATCATTTCCCTCACTATATCACAGGCCTCAGACAGCTTTCCTTCCCGACGAAACCCATGCATGATTACACTATAAGTCACAGCATTCGGTGTCCACCATCCGTCGCTCATGTTCATCATCTCTCTTGCCTCCGAACAGTTCCCGGTCTTACAAAGCCCATTTAACACGGCCGTATAGGAGACAGAGTTTGGCTTACAACCATACTTGTACATCTGCTGCAACAATTTTTTAGCTTTATCAACCTCTCCTATTTGACAAAATCCATGTAAAACAGCAGTATATGTCACAACATCAGGGTTGCATCCTTTCGACAACATTTCATCAACAATATCTTTAGCCCTATCTATTCTTCCTTCCTGACAAAAGCAATTTACTATAGCAGTGTGACCCACTTTGTCAATATGGAACCCTCTTTCCTCTGCTTTACGTAGAAATCCTAGTGCCTCTTCTGCATGACCATGCTTGGAAAGCATGTGTATAAGAGTATTGTAGGTAACTTGATCGGGCAACAATGTACTTTCTCTCGCCATCTTCTCCGTGAGCCCTCTCAATTCATCAATCCTTCCCTCCTTGCACAAAAATCCCATGACAGTATAGTAGCTAACTTTATCCGGCGAACAACCTTTAAGAGGCATTTCCTCGATCAACTTGATTGCACCTTCAACCTGGTTCATTTTACAATAACCCTTAATCAAGCAATTATATGTAATTACATTAGGTTCAATCCCGACCACCTGCATTCTCTGCAAGAACCTCAATGCCTTCTCCAACCTTTTCCCTTCCACCAAAACATTAATTGCAGTGTTGCATAGTGAGATATCAAGCTCGACTCCTGCTCTCTGCATGAGAGTTAATACCTGCATTGCTTTCCTCAAATGTCCAGCTCTACTGAAAGATACCATCAGGCAACCAAAATCTTCAGGCCAAATCTCAATCTTCCTCCGCACCATAAGCCGGAGAATACGGTTAGCCCCCTGACACAACTTAGTCTTACCAAGAACCTTAAGCAATGCATGATAAACTATTGGATTGTGCCTGTACCGCCATTGCCTGTCAGCCCAATAAAAGAATTTTAAGGCAACTCTTTCATCGGACTGAGCTCTAAGTACAGCACAAACCTGACTAGGCTTCAAACTGCACAACAAGCGCTTTAACTCCGACTCAAGCTTTGGGGTCCATGCTGCCCTAAGATCAATCAACCTGCAAATCTCCCTCACTAAAGGGTGTCTCAATTCGTCTTCATCCACCTCAATTCTTCTAGGAACTTCACGTCTCTCTCTCTGCATGTACGAATCCAAAACCCTAAAATCGTTGTCGCTATCGCCCTCACTCTCTCCCGCTTCTTCCTCTGAGTCATAAAACTTATCGAAACCATCACGATTACACTTTTGTCCACCCCAACTATAAACACGGTTAGCTGAACTCAATATTCTGGATTCTCTAGAATCCATCTCCCCAATCCCATCAGAATCGTGTTTCCTCTCATTCAGATGATATCGTTCCACGCATTCCCGTCGCCAACCGGGGAATAGAACTACGGGTATCAGATGACCATGACGAATAGAAGTATGCAACAACCCGAGTCCGAGCAAACAGCCGTTTGTGAAAGTCGATATCATCAGAACAAGAACATGTATGTAACGCAGTTACTTTATTGAATCGGCGAGTAGTAGCTAAAGTTGCTCTGAAATTGTTGCGTGTATGGGAATTTAATGACATTTCCAGTGAAACCAAAGAGCAAATTCAATTTTATAAACTGGCTATAAAATAGAAAGAGGGTTCAACATCCCATCCGCTTTGAGGCGGGAAGAGTCACCGTATTCACTGTGTTGCAAGAGGAATTCAAGATTTCACAGGAGAAAAAAAAAAATCACCTCGTGTTAGTAAAGTAAATTATAATAAATTAAAAAGATATATTTAAATGGATTTAAATAATTTGCCTTTTATATAAGCTCAAGGTCCACAGTAGACAGTTGGCTCAAAATCAGTATGGACCAGTTAAAAAAAATTCAATTCAGAATCGGTCCAATATTGTTCATGACCAGTCTTGAGATGGTCTTGGGCTTTGGTTCATTTCTAAATTTAAACCCAATTTATAGACCAGCTTGGTTGAGATCTGGACCAGACCCGCATTAGGGTCGGATGTGCTTGTTTAATTTTTTTTATGATATTAAGATTTTTTTATAAAATAATTACTCAATTTTATAATTATCTTTTGAAATAAATTAAATCACACGAAAATTTATATATAAAAAAATAATAGTTAAAAATATATAATAAACTTTAAAAAAAAAGGAGCAGCAGGTCCGATTCAAGATCAGGTGGTCTTGGGTCGCTAAATTGAATTGGTACCAAGTATTGATTTTTTGGACCGGTCCAGTTCTGAGTGGCCTGAGCTAAATCAGTCCATATTTTTATTAATTCAATCCGATCCCAAATTACATTATTCCAACTCGATCCACTATACATCTTGAATATAAACTATTAAACCAATAAGACTCGCCAATGAAGAAATCAATTTAAAATTGGGACTAATGAATGTATAGTATCATTAAAATAAACAATTTCCATTTGAAAATCAAACAAGATTAAATGTTAGTGTGTATGGTATTCCCAGAAGTGTATGACAGAACAAATGAAGGGATAAGACAACTTAAATCAAATAGAAAAAGGAAAAAAAGAATTACATTACACAAAAAAAAAAAAAAAAA
>NC_026156.1:5326686-5362318 GCF_000512975.1 Sesamum indicum
AAAAAAAAAAAAAAAAAAAGAACTACATTATATATAAAAATGTATATTTTTTGCTGAGTTCAAAATTATATTATGATAGCAACATATAAGAAAATTATTAATTATTACATTAATAATTGAGAAATGAAGATGAACGTCAGGAAATTTTAATTTCAGTATTTTGTATTTATAGGATTTTGATACCTCACGCTTCACATCATAAAAGCTTATTAACAATATTTTAACTGGCTAAATGATAAAAGTAAAATAAAATTCTCGAATAAATTTTTGAAACATGATTATAGCAAATTATATGTGAGGAATTACACGATAATAACATATAAAATTGATATTGTCGTATACGATTTACGCGAACATATAAAGGAAATCATAATGTGAGAAGGAAAAAAAATATATATGAAAAGATATAAAAATCATGACGTGAGGAGAAAGAAAGATGGGCTAGTAGTATAATTAATACCACCGCTCCCATGTGGCCTTGATTGGGTTGAAAAAGACCTATGCAATCTCACTTATAATATATTAAAAAAACTAATAAGAAACCCTAATTACCCCCACTGCCTATCCTCGCCTCGCTGCCTCCCTCCCCCCTTGAGCCAACCTCGCCCCCACCGTCTCCCTCAAATTGGGGGATGGCACTCCTGGCAAATCGTTGCCCCCAAATCTCGGTGACATCAGCCAGATAAAAAAATAGGACGACGATGTCGCCTGCTGTGGGGGTAACAGCCATCGTCATCGT
Organism: Sesamum indicum; assembly: GCF_000512975.1. Taxonomy (NCBI): domain Eukaryota; kingdom Viridiplantae; phylum Streptophyta; class Magnoliopsida; order Lamiales; family Pedaliaceae; genus Sesamum; species Sesamum indicum. The sequence continues at coordinate 5,327,426 of NC_026156.1, forward strand.
CCTCAATATTTTTTTAAAATTAATTTAATTATATTAATCAAATATATTTTAATCAATTAAAAATAATTTATAATAATTAAATATATATTAGTTAATTAATTTAGATAATTATTATACTTAAATTTATTTAAATATATAATGATTAAGGATCATTTTGTATAATTAAAATAATTATTATAAAATATTATATGATTATAAAAATTATTTAAATTTAAGTGAATTTTTTTAATTATTTAATTAAATAATAATTTAAATTATTAATATCCTATAATTTTTATAATTATTAACATTTATATTAGTTAAGATACTTTAAATTTGAAAATGAATTTACTATTAATTTTATACTGTGATTAAATTTTCAATTCAAATTGTAGAACTTCAAAAATTTATATTATTTTTTTCATATTTTTAAGTAAATGTATTTAAAATTTTTTTTAATTTTTAGTAGATGAAATGCACAAAAAATAACTGAAAACAAATAAAAGATGTACATATGAAATATATAATCAATATGAGGGTATTTTAGTCAAAAACACTAAAAAACAAAATAAAAAGTAGCTACAAAATACTCCCAAACATACAAGAAGTATATGTAATGCACCTTCCATTAACCACTAATGGAAGAGGGATTTTTTGCTGAGTTATACAAAATACAGATGGGATTTTAATCTATTTCGGAAATATTGGGGGGTTTTAGCTATTTTAACAAAATATAGGGAGTACAATGCATTTTAACCCAACAATAAAGGAGTTAGTTAAGCCAACTAATGGCACTTTGATCCTTTCCGTTACATATCAACGGAAAATTGAAAATGGAACAATGTTACAACTATTTTAATTTTTTAGGACTAAAAAGAATTTTCATAAATTATGAGACCAAAAAGTATACTAAACCTTTTTTTGGCACCAAATATGCAATTTAGCCTAAAAGAGTGAGTGAGAATTTTGTCACGTCACACTTTTATCAAATTTAAAAAGTGAGTAAAATTATATTAGCCCGGAGAAAAGGAAAAAAAAAAAAAAAGGCAAGTTTGATTTTCTTGATTGGGCCCAAAGGCTCTTGGCAATTCCCACGCTTATATAGAAGCATGTCTAGTTATGCCCGGGGCTTCTTCAGACATTCTCCCTGATCCCGCGCCTGCACACACATCGCGCACACACATCACACACACAGTTCGCCGGGAATATGGCAGACGCCACCGTTAAGGTGGCCGAGGACGGCATTGCGGAGCCACCGAGATCAGCTCTCATATTTCTTGGTACCGGTTGTTCGAGCGCGGTGCCGAATTTGTTGTGCTTGATCCAGCCTTCCGATCCCCCCTGTCACGTCTGCTCCCAATCTTTATCACTACCGCCGGACCAAAACCCTAATTACAGGTTTTTCAATTGTTCATCAATGCATGTGTTACCACTTAGTTTAGTAATTTATCAAGAGTTCTTGAGACGATCTTGGAGTTAATTGATCATAATATTCAATCTTGTGGTTTTCTATAGTGAGTATTGCCCCTCGTACAAGTTTTAAGCATGGCGCGCAGCCGACTGTGTCGCATTACTCAATCTTGCCATGATTGTGTTGTTTCTTGATGTTGAATCTTGCAACTGTTATTATTCGTTATTGGATTGTCTCAGAAGTTTTCTGCATTGCATACAACTTATATATCAGTTCAAGGACACTGGCATTAATGTTTCTTGGATTCTTGGTGACGCACAAATTTTCTTGAAAATTTCTTTGCTCTTCAATTATTTCATATTGTTCTGGCCCTTTTTTCTTTTTCTTGGATTTGCAGCAGATTTTCTTATTTTCTATGCTCTACTGTTTCTCTGGCTGATAGTTGATGATTGGTATCCTAGGTGCAATACGTCCCTCCTAATTGACTATTGCAGCCCTGAGGGAAAACATAAATATATTTTGATAGATGTTGGCAAGACATTTTGGGAGCAAGTACTCCGATGGTTCACCTTTTATAAAATTCCACAAATAGATTCTGTGAGTCTTCTATCTCCCCCAACTGTTGTAATTTCTCGGTATATTACGTAATTGGCATATTGGTTGTTTCTTGATTTGGATTTTTTTAAATAAAGCATCATCTTGTATTGCATCATAGCCTATAAAATGACTGGTTTTAATAATTCACCTCATGCTAAGAACTCAAACACTCGATTACTGTGGTAAGAAAACAAGTTTCGCAGTTAATAACTTGTTAATGATGGAGGAAAGAATGCAATGGCATCAGAAGAACCGGCTGGAGTTCTCCTCAGTTGCGTAAAGATTTGGCTTCATGTGCATGATGCTAGATGCCTATGGATCAGTGAAACAGGCAAATTTGATATTAAATGGTGATTAGTTGCCATATGGGGGGCATAATATCCACCACGCTTGGGCTAACTAGAGAACTGGAGGAAGGAAGAGCGATGCAATTAGACAGCCAAAAGAGTTCTATTTTTGCTTTCTGCTGTTCTTCTTCACCTCCGCCTTCTGAAATTCAGCATTTACTAGAGAAAAGAAGGATGCGCATTAAATACTTGAAGACGCTTTGTCCTTTGTTCTCATTAGCTAAGCGGTTGAATGGATAATGCCTAAATATCCCTTGTAGACTTAGGAAAGTGATCATTGGAAAGTGAAAAAAGATGAACGCTCTCCTATATCCATGGTTCCTGGTGAAGCGAACAGAAAAACTTGTTGCAATTAGCACTCTTAAGTTAGCAATAACCTTTTAAAATTCTACCTTTTTCCTCAAATTTGATTTCCTCTTATCCTGTATTGTTTTAATTGAAAATTTTCCTTGAATAGAAGAAAAAGATTAATTTGTCATCAACAACAAGAAGACAAGATTAAAGAGACTTAACAAAAGAAGTCCAGATGTTAATGAGTACTTTCCCTTGAATGTAGTGTTTTCTTTTGCAATATAAAATACATCACTGGATAATAAATATTTGTATGACTGTTTAACTGTTGAAAATACATATATCAATGCTAAAGCATACTATTTTGATTTTGAATGATTATGAAGAGTAAGTGGTCACTGTTTTAGTTTTAAAAGGGTATAAAGTTTATCTTTGTAATTGGCATATGTACACAGTAAAAGAAAATTTTTCATTGTGCACTTCATCGTGTCAAAGGGGTTGAGATTAGCACACAATTCAACAACCAAGGGGCTTCTTACCTGCTTCTGCCTATTGTTTTAACTTTTGTCGATTGAACCTTTAATATAAAAAGAGAATGATTCATTTAGCTGATAATGACTTCTCCAGATTATATTAACTCATGAACATGCTGATGCTGTTCTTGGTTTGGATGATATACGCACTGTGCAACCTTTTAGTCCAACAAATGACATTGATCCAACTCCCATCTATCTCACCCAAGATGCAATGAAAAGGTACTTTGCAATTCTGCCGGGTTATCTATGAATATTGATAACACTTCTTTTATGCTTGATCAGCAGGATACGTTGTTGCTGATTTATTGGCTTCACTATTGATTTTGAACATAATTTTAAGTCACAAGAGCATGCAACTTCATTGCTATCGTACTTAAATTCCTTGTTCTTTAATGAGAAATCCTTTAAGTCTGAAGATATCATTTCATTTCTCATTTGACGTAGCGAGTTTTTTAATGATGGTTGTTTATTGGAAGAATAATGTTGCTCCAAGTCCAAACATCTAAAACAGGATGAATTTAGGTTTGAACTATGGGTTAAAACGAAAATTTCCCTGTGTTTTATATATATGAATACAATACATAAAGAGGCTCTGCTTGTGTATTCCCCTTTCTTTTTAATTTTCTTTCTGTAGAACACAATATATGGTGTTACTCAATAGATTTTGATTGCTGGAAGCTTCAATCAGGGAAACTGAAAAGCGAAGATTATATTTGGTAGGAAATGGGTATAGTGTAGAATTTTCCAATGACTTGAACCTATGAACTAATCCATGGGGGTAACTGTTAGCTTATTATGTTAATATCATTTTATCTGGTCATAAAATCTTGGAGTGGATATTGTTGCATTGCAATGATGTTATGTTACTGTTGGTTTTTGATTCCTTTTAAGCAGCATTGCAGTGAAATTCCCTTACTTGGTCCAGAAAAACCTGAAACCTGGTCAGGAAATAAGACGTGTAGCACAACTTGACTGGAAAATTATAGAGAGTGATTGTACAAAGCCATTTGTGGCATCTGGACTAGAATTTGTTCCACTTCCTGTAAGTTTCCTCTTGTGTTTTTTATGTTATTCGTCAAGAAACCTCTGTGCCTTCTTCATGTTGTTTCATTTGTATATACGCCTCTCTTATATATTCCCTTGATCTTATGTCTTACTAGGTGATGCATGGTGAAGATTATGTATGCTTAGGTTTTCTCTTTGGTGAAAGATATAAAGTAGCATACATATCGGACATTTCACGCTTTCCTCCAACTACAGAATCCTGTAAGCCTTGTCATTCTCTCCTAATCTCTTTTTGTCTGTTTGTCCTCTCAAGGTGCTGCAACGCATTTGCTATGTACTATGTCTGTCATTGTTGCATATAAGCTAATATCTATGTAATATGCATCATATCCTGTTATGCGAAGTTTCCATAAAATCTTAAAAACAGTATTTCATGACATATAACTGTCCTAGTCTTAACTTCTGTGATCTTATATGCTTCAGCATGATAAAGGAAAGGGAAAAATGAAAAGATGACATAGAATGACCCTACAACTGAAAGGACATAAAAGAAATAGCATTTCTACTGTTTGGATATAACTACAAACATGTAGCCTTTTGTAAATGTGGCTGTGGCTTTTGTAGATATTTCAAAAGACGGTGGTCAACAGTTAGATCTCCTTATTTTGGACACCCTGTATAAGGTAAGCTATCTAAATTTTTATGTACTTGATATTTTCATCTTTCGTGTTTACCCAACAGAGTCACTGAGCCTAGTATAGAAGCCTTTCCCTCTCTTTAGTTTGATTTGATATTTATTTGACATAGTGCAGGCACAGGGAGTTTTTAGTTCAATGAGTTGTACATCACCATAGATGTTGATACTATTCCCAACAAAATATTAGTGGCCTAACTTTTCCCTCCTCGTTCGTTTGATAATATGATTTCCTACTTAGATTGATTATTGACTTACCTGAACACGTCACTGTTTCCTTTGGCTTACTTTTTATATAGCATCCTTTGTTTAAAGTTATCTCCACTCAAGTTTAGGCAAACTGAATTCCGTTTGAAGGCTTTTAGCTCTTTATTCCACATTCCTAATACGCAAACATGGATTGAAATTTTGTGCTCTTGTTATCAGTTCTACTTATCTATCTTCTCTTGATTGCAGAAAGGATCCCACAACACTCACTTCTGCTTCCCTCAGGTTTCTCTTGCGCGATTTGTTCTTGGATATTTTTGTTTAGGCAATTGCTACTTCTATTACATTGTCAAGCTTCTCATCCCCAGAGTCTTGATGCCGTGAAGAGGATATGCCCAAAGAGAGCTTTGTTTATTGGAATGACCCATGAGTTTGATCACCAGAGAGACAACGAATTTCTTGAGGACTGGTCTAAAAGGTATCACTGCTTCCATGCCCTTGTAGAAATTTGTACAATAACTTTGGTGGACAGGATGAACAAAGTGTAATGACAGGTGTAGCTCCCACCATATTATGCTTATTTCTAAATTTTAATCAGTTTGTTGATGGCATTAGTGGAATTCCACATTGATTCAAGTTTTAATCCTCCACCCAGCCCCAACCCCTACCCTAAGAATGAATTGTCATTTCTTTATGCTGCTATAGCCTTTCATATTCTTTTCTGAGGATAATCATCCAATGGATGATAGACTTTGGAAATTGCTTTCTGGCTGCTTTTCTCCTTTTGGCTGTGCATTTCTGCAAGACTGCATGCGCTTCGGCAGCCAGTATTTTCATTTGAATTCATAACTTTTGCACATTGGATCTTCACGAGACTAGACAAGCATAATGCAGCATATTTTCATCTTTTCCCAGAGAAGGAATACCGGTTCAGCTTGCATATGATGGACTGCGACTCCCTGTGGACCTTTGATGAGGTAAGTTTATAATCTGAAGAGTAAGCCTTACATTAATGAAATACTGAATTAAGAATATCTGCTTTAGTTTACTGTTGAATTTTTTAATGAAGGGAGGAAGTTATTTTGACAAAGAAACTCTAGCATGTTTGCTACCATATTCATAGTAGGAAATTTAAAATGATGGAAACCATAATTTCGGGTATATTCTTCTTCGAGTACATATTATAGGATGACCTTAAATGAAAGGATAAACTTGGCTTTTTCAGGATGCGCGTTATAAATGCTTGTAATCTAACTTATGGAGGCTAAGATTGCTGGTAAAATTGTTCAATAAGGTATTACCATGAGAGGAAAAAAAAAGGACATTTAGAGCCAATTCTGGAATTTGCCAAGAGTTCTACTACATAACTAGATGAGGTAGCAATCACATAATCCGATATAGACTAAATAAGTTATAGTTGCTGTTGGTGTGTTTGGGCCTCGGATTTAGTGGTAAAATACCAATATATTCCTTCATTGTCTTTAAAGAAAACTTGAACGAGTTGCTGCTTTGATATGATCGTGTGGCGTAATGTTTATTGTATTTTAATGTTATTTCTTCTTCCATTATGCCAACCGCAAGTTGTTTTCGAAGTGAACCCTTATTTTGTCCAATAGAACAATGTGATGAATGAATGTAGTTTCTGATGTCTTTTGCCTCCCTTTCTCTTCCTCTGCCATCATTGATCCACATAAAGCTAAATTGATTGCTTAAAGAAAGGGTAAAGTAATAAGCATTCCCTTTTCCTATTTGAGAGTATCTTGTAGAAATACTTTGTTCAGCTGTCCTCAATCCAAACTACTTTTTTCCTTGGTTGAACAGAGTGTACTGAAACATCCTGCGACAAGTTGCAAACTCTGTTAGCTCCATGCTGAGGAATTTCTTTTATTCTATTGTGCTTTATTATCATCCTAATGCTGAACTGGGTTTGATAATTGTTCGAAACCTCTCTTTCATTCAGTGAAGACCTTGTGCACTGCAGCCTATATGTGACGGTTCCCGTTCAAAGTAATCTCTAAAACCAAGTATCCCACTGTTAGCTGGAAGTTGGCCTGATAAAAGTTGCTAAAACTATTCTTTCCTGAATGGTTGCTAAGCACAAGGATATATAGGTCCCCTTCGTTTTATCTGTTGCAACAATTTGCTTCTTTTTCTCTGAGTTTGAGGGAAAAAAAACTAATGAAGTTTATGATTGGTTTCTGCAGGTTAAACTTTTGAGCTGTTTATCAACAGTTGATAGTGATAGTTTTTCCCCATAAATGTTTTTAGAAGGGGAATAAAGTACATATACTGGAATTTAGTGTCTGAACCTAACTCGAGTACAAACAAAAGATATGGAAGTGCCAGCAAGATTAAGGGGGATAGTGAAATAGAGTATATTAGATTCCCTAGCCCCTTCTGGTTTTATTTGTGAGAACCTGTGCTACACGAGTTAAATTTCATTGTTGTTTAGCATGCTTTGATGTTAACTGTAATGCTTGTCATACTAGTACTCTTTGATGTTGGTTAAATCAGGTGGCGTTTCGCCCTTCAGTCTCTCGCTCCTGTAGTGAACCTGTATTGGTTAAAAAATTGTACAAGGATCATGTTTCCTGCCAAAATATTTTCCTACTAATGTATAGTGACAATAACGTTGTCCAGCACATAGTTTATGATGAGAGATTTCAGTGTTTCCCTGGTAAAACAATTCCATTTAAAAAAAAAATTGTAATATGTTTTTGTTCTTGAAGGGTGGCAACAAGGAGCATCAAAATTTTCAGAAGTTGATTGGAATTCGTCTTTTGGAACTAGTGAGATTCATCAACGGCATTTATGACTAAATAAAGACATTCTACCAGCAAATAACTCTCTGGGAAATTTTTAATGTACCTGACTATCAAAAAAGGTACTGTAAGATAAAAGAAAAAAGTGCGTTCAAAATTCAAAACATGTTAATTCTTGTTTATTTATGAGTTTGTTATTTTTCTCAGACGTCACGCATTAAAAAGACAAAGTTCTAGAAAGGAAAACCCTCCAACTGTTTTATCTAATAACCCAACGTAGTCAACATGTTAGACATTCGAGATGTCCGTTCAACTCATTGAGCATTATTTTATTGTTTTGGTCCAAAAAAGAAATCAAACATAGACCAACCAACCAGATTGCTATGACTCTGAAATTCAAACCTGAGAAAAATCTTCCACTTCAATCTCTGTTTTTCCTGACATTCATAATACAGATAACTGTGCCAGGAATCAGGAAAGCAGAAGTAAATACACAAGAAAACAACGAAGAGAAAATAGATCATATATGGCGTGTTATGTTCCTTTTAACAACAGGAACCTGGATATAAGCTTCTTCGTATTCAGGCCTACGGTCGTATGTGTGGATGATCTTGTCGATGCTCTAAGGCAATTTTCATTGTACACTGAGAGCCTTGGTTGTGTTCACAGTTCGATATTCAGAAGTATTCATGGCAACATGGTAATTCATCAAGAGATCTTGTAATCTTTTCTTTTGTACGCTACTGTTTCTTCAATTCGTATAAACAGAAACTCTCTCATCTTGTTCTGATCATCAGTGATCGACTTTCTGACAGATTATATGGTATGGGGCATGGATGAAGAGGACTCATGAGAACAAGCAACTGCTAAGTGCTACTCTTGTATGTATATCTAGAGTTTTTATGCCATATTTTTACCTTTTGACTGAATCATATTTAGATCCCTATATTATGGTTTATATAGTAAGGCTAAGTCCTTCTAATGAACTATGTATGCTTTGTTAGTTGTGCATAATTAAGCACATTTTATGCTTAGGTGAGAAACAGTAGCCAATCAACTATACATAAACAGATTCAAGCTTGTTTATGAAGAAGAATACCTTACTGCACAAGTCCTTGTACTCTCCTAATTCTGAATTTGCATCTACATCCTTCATTTTTCCAGCTATCTGTGTTGGCCAATGTAGCAAGCATGGCCATCTTGATAGAGCACAGCTTCTTCGATGCATATGCGGGAGAATCAAGAGATGGCTCACCGGCCGCGAAATTCTTCACCGGTGGCATTGTCTCCCTGTCTTCAGCCACCCTTTCAGCCAATGAAACCGGAGTTTCTTATGACTGCTTCCCGATAATCAAAGACAGATTCCACAAGATGGATGGTACAACGGCTGGAGTTTGTTTTAAATCCCAGAGCATGCCAAGAATTGTTGGACTCTTTGTTTGGAAGTCACTTCAATGTTGCTACACATACATATTGACCTCGGAGTATCGGAAGACGGCTGTTCGTTACCTTGATGGTTTAGCGCTCGACATTAAGTACGACGTTTTTCGGGTAGTGTATGTCAGTGGTGACAGTGTCCTGAATGTTCAGTTCTGCCCTCATCACACGGTACTGGAGAATGAAGTAGACAAGAAGGAGGCCTACCCTGTTGTGCAAGAATTCAAAGATTTATGAAGGTTCTCGATAATTTGTCTCAATTTTGATTTGTACATGTGTTGATGTGATTATAACGCGATGTAGAGCAAAAATACAATCAATTTTTTTTTTTAAATATGTGTGATTTTAGAGATATCTATACTGATGTTTATGACTTGATCATGGTTCAAGTCATGTTTGATAGTGCTTCGGTTTATTACCAAAATTAAAAAATGATAACGTTGAATTCCGTGGAAAAAAGTTTTGGGCTACAGCCCGTCAAGTGAATTTAGCCCAGCTGCTGTCTTCAGCCAAACATCGTTTAGGTTCATTGTTTCATTTAAGTTTTGTAATGGGCTCGTTCTTCCTTTGGATGAAAAGAAGAGAGAAAGTTAGCTTTGTCTGAATTACCTTTCTGGTAATAAAGACAGGCGAAGAGTAGGTATAGGTTTGGAGGGCTGATCTCTGATTTCCTCATCCACTATTTCTCCCCTTCTCCAACAAACACTCTTCAATGTCACAGTCCCCACATTCTAATTTTATTTTATTTTGTTTTTGTTTTTGTCATGGGAATGCAGCTTTTTCCCATTACTTTCAATAGTTTGGTAGGAAAAGTACAAATCCAAAGGACCCATCAAAGAAAGCACATACAAAAACTATCCCATTCCATGTGAACTCTCATCACAAACTCATAATTAACCTCTTTTTATTTTCTTTTTCCTTTTCCATTTTTTCAAGAAAAGAAATGGAAATTATCGTGAAATACGCCGTGATTATGAAATTTCGAATTTTAAAAAACATGCTCAAAATGTAAGGGGGCGTGTGTATTACATCGCTGGCTATGGGGGCATTTTGCTTTATTGCAAAACTAAAAGAGACTATTTTTTTTTATTATTTTTTTAGGGGGTTATTTTTCACATTTCCTGTATCTAAGTGGTAAATTGCAAATTGCTTGCTTTCAAATAATTACTATGCAAAATCATTTTACCAAATAAAAAGGGTGTAATTTGCTGACGGTGAATTCAAATTTGAATGTTGGAATCCAAATATATGTACATATAGATATGATTGGAGATGTGGAGAGAGTGGCAAAAGAAGAATCGTGTAATGTAATTTGGTGAGATGGTATTATTACAAGAAATCCGGGTGCAGGTAGGCGATTCCCACGTTCCTGAGATGACAACTCTTGCATAAGGAGATAACACCTTCAATCACTACTGTTTCTGTATACGACGACAACAGCGACTTTCCACCCCCACCCCCCATCTAACGCAGATCAAAGTACTGTACACTTACCTGCCCTGCCCCCCTCTCCCTCTGTACTCCCCTTCATTGGATGACTTGTGACTTCAATAACTATTTTTTGGATCTTCCTTCTACTGTTCTCTCTCTTATTTTTGGCTAAATTCCATTTGCACCCCCTTTATTATAATAAAAATACAAAAAAAACCCATCCATTATTAAGAATATAGCCTAAAAATTCCCCTTATTTCCATAAATCCTGCTCAGAACCCCCTCCTTTGTCAGAATATTTAATTGGGGTATTTTAGCTAGCTAGCTAGCTAGGCTATATTTATAGCATCTGATAATTTTTTCATAATACATTAGGGTTTTATAAAATTTATATCCATTATTTTTTTTAAAAAAAAATGGAAAATAGAATAATATAATTAAATTAATATTAGTAATTAGGGAGATTGAAGATTAAATTATAAGAATCGGGAAAATTGTATCATTGGTCGGCCCAGATGACGACGAAAAACCCTATTCTAATTGATTGATGAATAGGATGATGGAATTGGAATGATGGTCAAAGATGTAGATGAATGTATGTATAGAAATTGCATTGTGGTGCTTCTCAGCGTGGTCATATATCATCATTAATTAGCAAGGAAAAATGAAGTGTGGTCAAAGATGATTGGGAGAAGGTGGAAGGCCGTAGGAGTAGGACACAAATGTGAATCCATATTCAGTATGTGAAAAGAGAGGCAATGAGAGAGAGAGAGGATGAGGAACACTCCATGTGAATGTGAACACGTATGCATGTATGTACGTAGTTCCAAAATCCAGAGTCCACCTTCCGCTCATCACTCCCTTTTACCCCCCACCCTTGGAAAGAATGTTTTGGACTCATGCATGCAGCTTCTACCCTCTTCTACCTCCTATTATATTAATTAATTAGTAGTCTTCCTTTGGAATTACATTATTTGATATGGGGACATTCATTACAAAGCTTCAAAATCCATAGAGATCTTCTTCTGCATGGTACCGTTGCAAAGGGTACAAGTATCGATTATTTTTCAAAGTATTCAATGTATATGTAAAATATTCGTGATTGATGAAAATGATATGCAGTTTTGATTGATAGCGCTCTTTTCTTTTGAACAACAGCACCACCTTGTCTATTTGAACTTGAGTATCAAAAAATCTTGGTTGAAACTTTTTTCGATTTGGCTCTAATGTGGTCTTATTCTGCAAGATTTAGAATGCGTTTGAAAGACCGTTCAAAATAGCAAAAACTTTAAACACTCACTAAAAACATCCTAGATACCTTAATGATGCTTTTAGGAACAACAACCTATTAATTTAGTGATGGGAATAAAAGAGGAGCACTATAGTTGATGATAATTGGCATAGGGGTTTGAGCCTTATAATTAAGTGAAGTGGATAATTGTTATTAGCTAGTTTGGTGGATGAAGAGCATAAACTAGGGTTTTGTGCCCCAGAAATACAGTTACTTTTATGTAATACAATAATAAGAGCTCTTAAGGAATGGAGTTAGTGTAGATTCATGATGAACTTGTCCTATATAAATTTCTGTTTTGGTGAAGAAAAACAACACTACTCCCCAACTTCACTAAATTCAAAATATATAGTTTAATTATTTGAATAGAATTTTATTTTATTTTATTTTTTTAAAAAAAATCTCAAGTATATAATTAAGTAACTGGTACGTACGTACCCACATAATAATGCAAGAAAGGAAGAGATATATATGAGAATGCACGTGCGATGTTCATCCAATCCAATGTGTCTCATTCCAAATCAAAACAATTAGATTAATGTGTGTAATTGCATGGGATTACGTGATCACATGGGCATGACTTTATGTTAATGCGAAATCATAGCATAAAAAGTATAAATGGCAGCTAATTAATAATAATAACAATGATAATAATGATATATAGGCATCAAAAAGAGAAGCCGAGTGTTAGGGGTAATAGGTATAGTACACACAAACAATCATGATATACAACTTTTTAGACCTCGGATACCCTTTATTCCTATATATATATATGTATATTTTCCTCTTGTTTTTTTTACCTATAATAATTATGGTCTTGGGTGGGCCCTGCCCTACAAATTTCATGAAATTCATATAATTTTTGCAAGAGAGAGAGAGAGTTATATAGGAATTTTAGGGCGTGATTCAGAGTGCTTTGGTTACACTTATTATTCAATACTGCCTTTGAATTTCATTAATGTATGTAAAAGTATGATTTGGAGAGTGTTTGATTTGATTTAAAGAGGAATTTCATTAATGGTGATTGGTGATGGATAATAATTGTTGCTAAAGACAAACACCAAAAATGGCAATTTGTGAAAGGGGAAATGAATTCATTATTTCTTTCTGAGTGATTGATGATTAATGTCACACAATTTCAACTTTGTTACATGATGCTCACATTGTAATATTTATAAATTTTTTGGGTCTATAAAATAATAGTTTATAATTTTCAAAAAAAGGGGTGCTGAGGAATAAGAATATTTCAATTACAAAAGCAACAAAAAGAGAGAGAGGAATTGGAGAGTAGCTCATAGTTGGTAGGGACTTGTTTGACCAAACCCAAAATTTGTTGTGGAAACTGGAAAAAGAAGCTACTCGCCGAGGAGACGGTCAACTAATCGGTAAAATATCGCCAACCCTTTGTCACCAAATTATGCTCACTCTCTCACTCTACCCCCTCTTCCTCAGGCTTTAGATTAGCAGAGTTGTGTCCTTTAAGAGCTTTGGCTTCTTCTTAACTACTGGCGCTCTCTCTCTAGACTTCTGTTCAAGATTTTGTTGTGCGAGTGTGTGTGAGAGAGAGATACAAGGGGAAAATAGAGAAGATCTTATGGAGTACGAGAGGATACACAAAGTTCAGGTATTGCTTTTGTGCATCTAATATGACTGTCTTAGCTTTGTTTTTCCACATACATACATGTTTTTGTCTTTTCTGTTTCTGGGAGCTGCTCTGTTTTTTTTTTTTCTTTATCCTTCTATATTCATCTCAAATGGGTTTGCAGTGAGTTCTTTGCACCACTTGTTCATTCTTGGAGTCGAATCATCTCTGATCTGAGTTGTTGGGTCATTTGTTTTCTGAGCATTGGCTCTTCCATGAAAGAAACCGAATATGGGGCTTTAATGAGATTGCTTAAATGGGTTTTATTCTATTGATTCTTGGGTGAAAAAGGTTCCAAATTTTTGAATTTTTCTTTGGTGAGCTGTCCTTGATTTTCTCAATTTGGGAAAACTAGTAGTATTAATCCTCTTATTTTCTTTTTCTTTTTCGGTCTACGCAGACTGGTATAATATCCCCAAGTAAGTTGAGGATGAAGCTTATAGGGTCACACCATCAGAAGAAAAAGGACGGATCAAACAGTAATTCTTCAAGAACATCTCCTTCTAGACTGGAGGATTCAGAGTTTGTCAAGAACAGCTTGTTGGCAGCCCCAAATGGAGATTCTGGCGAGGAAGGTCTGATGCTTTTGTGTTAAATATACATATTGATATTGATGGTAGATGGTATTTATTAGCAAACTTTAAATACTCTAAGATAGACCAGGTCAGCCTGGGGCTTGAACCTGCTTTGAATGTCTCTATTGGCTCAGAAGTACTTGCCGATAGTTTATGAAATGATTACTAGAGATGTGTTTTTATATTCCTACCATTATAACTGACTGCAGATTTTTCAGTTTGCTCTCGGTTACATCAATTTTATTTGGGAGGCAGAGTGAATTGCTTTAATATCAAGTTCGTGCGGACCTTAGTGCTGATTTTAGGCCTGTATCCTGCTTTTTTGTTGCAGGTTCAAGTTTAGAAGTTCCTTCTATTAAATCTGATAGTGCTACATTAGATGCAAGCCAAGGTGATGGAAATTCGTTGCAGCCCAAGGAGCTCGCATTAAGGGAAAATGGTGATACCGGCCGCTTTAGAATGCAGCTAGTTTCAAAGGGTGATGGCGGTAATTCTAGTTCAGTCCATCCGGTGAGAACATGTGAAGATGAAAATCTTGATTATGACAGCACATCGAGTTTTGAGTTCCATAAAGGGGAGAGGTCACTGCACCATTCTGTCTCAAGATCCTTCTCGAGACCCATGTCGTCCAAATGGAATGATGCGGAGAAGTGGATCATGAACAGGCAAAATGTGCAATCCAATATCTCAAAGAAGACAAATCTACAAAATCAAGTGAACCGGCCGTCAGCTTCAAATATGGTGAGAATTACACCCGAGGCTACAAGTTTTGAGAATAAGCCGTCAGTGAAGAGGGTTGATTTTTGTCAACCTGCATCACAGACGGGGCTGGCCAAGTTTGCCTTCGCTTCCCATGGAGCTGGACCGGTTTCAGGTCAAGTAAATGGAGCGAATGCGTTAATTGATTTGTGCCCTGAAAGTAAGGATTTGACTGAGGTAGATGATACGAGGTTGGCTTGCACCAAGAGCGTGACAGAAGAAACCACAGGTGATTTTTAGTGCCTTCATGATACCTTGAATTTGCAGATGGCATTAACTTCTATATGTGTACTCCTGTTGTTAAAAAATGACACTCATTTTTGTTACTGTTTATCATCCTACATTATGTTATGGAATTAAGCAAGTTAGAGCATGTAATATGGAAGGAGAAAGAACAATATTCTTGACATTTTAGTACCATCATGCAGGGGTTCCTGGCATAAGATCAGTGTCAATGAGAGACATGGGAACAGAAATGACTCCTATTCCAAGTCAAGAGCCTTCAAGAAGTGCTACTCCTGTAAGCGCAACAACCCCACTCCGCAGCCCGACTTCCTCCATACCTTCCACTCCACGAAGAGGAGAGCCCACGCCCACACCAACAGAACATGCAATAGGCAGTCTCACCCAAAACTTAGCCGACAATGGGAAGAAAGATTTGTCTGAGCAAGAACTGAAGCTCAAAACCAGAAGGGAGATTGTTGCCCTGGGTGTCCAGCTTGGTAAGATGAATATTGCTGCTTGGGCAAGCAAGGATGAGAAAGAAAAAAGTAATTCTGGTAATGAAGTGGATGGAGATGAACTTGAACAGATTGAGTATGCAAAACGTGCTGCTGCATGGGAAGAAGCTGAGAAGTCTAAACATGCTGCCAGGTTCATCCTAGAAGCTGATGCTGATAGTTATATATCGTGGACAATCTTTCTGCTAGTAATTGTGTTATTAATGTGATGTTTGACTGAATTGAATATGCTATCAGGTTTAAACGAGAAGAAATAAGAATTCAAGCATGGGAGAGTCAGCAGAAAGCAAAGCTTGAAGCTGAAATGAGGAAAATAGAGGTAGATAACTCATCTTTGTTCTATGAATTCAATATATAATACAACATACAATAAGCTAGTCTTTCAGATGTATCTTTGTTAGGTGAAAGAAGCACCCCATGATGGCTAATAAGATTTTAGATGCATTTCTCCAATTCAAACAATTTTACTTTGTTGAATTTGTGGGCTAAACTGGTTGAGCTTTTCTGCACAGAATCTTTTTTCTCCATTGTGCGATTGCATGGTGATTTTTAGTATATAAAAGAAAACCAGTACAAGAAACTTCTGGTCATAACTGTGATTAAAAATTGACTTCCAGGCCCAAATTGAGCAAATGAAAGCACAAGCTCAAGCAAAGATGGTAAAGAAGATAGCAATGGCAAGGCAGAAATCAGAGGAAAAACGGGCTGCAGCTGAAGCTAGGAAAAATCGGCAGGCCGAAAAAACTGCAGCACAGGCAGAGTACATCCGCCAAACTGGTCGAATTCCGTCATCGCCTTTTGTCTGCTGTGGTTGGTCATAACCTGGCCCAGGAAGTCTGCAACAATCTAGAGTTACCAGAGGTGCTCTCCATTGGAGTAGTTTCTGTCTGTTAAGTCATGCGATTGGAGTAGCGCTATCCTGTATTGTTTCTATACATCTATGTATCTATCAACAATTTCAAGAAGCCTTAGGATTGGAGTGCAATTGAGCCAAGCAAGTATACATGCCTTCATTTACACCCTGTACAGTAAGGTGTAATGACGATTGCCCTTTTTTGTTATATCTCTGGTGCTTAATATCAATCTGAAATTTCTTTTTGATCAAAATGATTCTCTGTCAGTGAATAAGAACTGTTATTGCTTCCTCACTCAGGAAACCTTGTGCTTGCCGAACTCTTGTATGGATAACTCTTCTATAGAGTTCATTAATATCCGAGCTTATTAATTTATCCCCATCTATCTGAATGATCGGTTTAACTCAGGAGGAAGAACTGGTAATAGACACAAAACCATCCATTCCACCAGCAAGAACTGGTAATAGACACAAAACCATCCATTCCACCAGCAACAACAGAGTTGACGCTGTAGAGTTGGAGGTTAAGACTAAATTTAAGTTAACATTTTTCCAGGGGCCAGTACCGCCATTCCGATGCTCTAACTCCAAGTTTCTCTAAAGACGTTATTTGAGGATACAACATGCAGGGGCAATCAGGAGGTCAGTCCAGCCCGTGTGCTATCAAAGGCGCATGCAAAAGATACAAACTGTTTACCATGGATTTCTTTTTGGGTTGAAATGAACATAACAGTTCAATGTTCAGAATTTCAATAGATTTAAACAGATTGAGAATAAAAACTACAACTATTTCACAGATATAGTAGCCCCTAGCATACTGGTAGAGAGAAAGAGTATATGCTACCATAATTACAGTAGTATATGTAGCTTCTATATATAGCTTGAGTTAGAAACATAGTTTTCTTGCCTAACAGAGTTGGAGATGATGCTAACATTACAAGCAGAGACATAATTGGTAAAACTGGTTCAGAAATCAAGAGTCCCAACAGAAGGTATGCCAGCAGACATATTTCTGGCCTCCTGTCGGTTCGCAAAGCCATCACAAGTGCCATTTGGGAGGGGCAGTTTCTGAATAGGAACAGAGTTGAGAAGCTCCAGCCCTCGTTTTCCCATCTCCTGAACCTCTTGAGGCGAGAGAATCTTGATGCACCACACGCTGTTTACAAACTCCCTGAAACAACAAGTTCTAACCCTAAACAAACCCAACATCGACCTGAATTTGAGATATGAACATAAATTAGATGGAAAGACTTACGGCCAGGGGTCATCGCCGAGAAGAAGAACATCATTTTCTCGGTCCACAAATACAAGCTGCCAGCCTGATCTCAAGGGGTCTTCCAATTGGCCTTCAAGGCCAAACATCTGAGCAAGCTCACTACGCAGCTCATGGTAGCTGCTAAACTTGCTTATATCAAGTGACCTCCCAAAGGACCCTGATTTGTAAACCTGTGGGTAATACAGATACACATGTTAATAGTGACTCAACTGACCACTTGTATGCTAGAAAATGGTTAAGTTCCGCATCATTATTCTATCTCCTAAAAATTGAAGGAGACCCTATTGAGTAACAACTATGTATACACCAACAAATATGGGTCGTCAGTGTATGAACAGAAAATTCTTGTAACCACTCTAGAATAACCTCAGGGCAACATTAATATTGCAAATTACCTTAACGAAGGTTCTGTTGGGTGGATTTACATGTCCCACATTATCGGAAGACAGCAGAAAGCCCGATTCGTCGAGACAACTGCTTGAAGTCACAGTAGGGTTGAGTGAATAATCAGCACCAGAGCTACTCATGAAGCTGGAAGAGGCAAAGACTACAGTTGCGTTATCACTATCACTACCAACTGCTTTAAGGTTTGGAATACCATTCTGCATAAGAAGGGGGGATGAATCTATATTAACCCCAAAGAGAAAGTGGTTTTGGGGATCATTACTTGCTTCTTGCTCTATCAAACACTCTCTACCAGGAAATGGAGGCAAAGAAACAGGGTTGGGGGTTACATTCGTGTTTGATGGTCCTAACTGATCAATCTGGGGTGTAATAGCCTGTGATATACCGCCAGAAATAAGAGGGTCAAGAGCAACCCGCTTCGTTGGCCAGCCATTAGAAGATAATAAGTTACTGGATCTAGGCATATTTAGATGGTTGGATGTCTCGTCCTGGGTAACTGAACCCAACAAACTGTGTAAAGGAGAAGTAATGTTGCCAGCAACAGGTTTGACATTTGAATCTGAAAAGTTTTGACTCATGGAAGATACGGACTGCATGCTCTCAGACTGTGCTTGCGAATTTGCAGAGAATTGAGACAGAATAGGCTCAACAGTCGAGACATGCTGAGAACCAATAACATGTTGCATTGGAGTAGACTGCTGATGCTGATGCTGGATCTGCACATTGTTGAATGAATTTTGGTGGACCAGTTGCTGCTGAAGAAGGTTAGCATGCGATTGTGGCGATGCCTGAGACTGGCTTCCAGGAAGATTTTGAAGAAAGGGAGCTGAAGGCTGAGACTGCTGTAGTATCTGAGGCTGAATGAAACTTGCAGGCCTGCCACTGATGGCCTGGGGTTGCTGGAATTGCATAATTGATGAAAGCATCTGTTTGGAAGGGTCCACAACCCTCATGTCCTGAACCGCAGCGGCGGCCATAGCTTGGTAAATATCATTTTGCATGCCAAGCACTGATGAGTCAAGCCCTGGCTGCATCCACGGTGTGGCTCCCATTCCTTGATTGAGAGATTGCATTCCTCGGTCCACAACATCTCCACGGAGCCACATGAGAGGAGAATTTAATCCCATATCTGTAGTCTTAATCCCTAGGTACATTAAAAGATACAGATTATGGACAATAGTAGTTGGACATGAAATATCTCAATTTAGTGATTGTTGGAAATAGTAAGAGATCAGAAATTAATTAGGTGAAAGAACTAATTCCTGAACAAACAGCGATAGATTTTTCAGTTGTGTATCTTTTTTCCATATCTCAGGAGACTCTGTGTTGGCAGGAGGTATTGGCAGAAAAAAACAAAGTCACATGTAGTACGTGGAAAGAAAACTTGTACTTCATACCAGTGAACGAGGGGAGACCTGGTGGCCAAGGTCGCTTCAGTCTTAGAGCAAATGGTGATGGATACATGGGAAATGTCGTTAAAGGCTCAATTTCCCAAAGAGACACTCTTGGTTGCCTCTCCCCAGCAGTAGATTCGTCCCAACCGACCTGCAATAAACAGTGAAATTCGTTTCACTTGTATATATAAATCATTGTGATAACAAAAAAAAAAAAAAAGAAAAGGCATATAAACAATAAGGAGGCAGCAGAGGAAAAACAAATATACTTGTTCTTATAAGTGAAGCCTATGTTCAGAGACAGAAACCATCTCAGTCGCCCATCTGAATCCTAAAGAGCTAGTGACCTTCTACAACCTCTGTATACAAAAGTTATGTTAAACCCTAATAGGGGATCCAAGGATCTTATCCATGGGGTATCTACCCAAACAAACTCCACCTGGGCTTTTCTACTCCATCCAGGTCAAGCCTATTAGCCTAGGCCTCAGCCTTAGCTCCTTACACATTTGAAACACAAGCAAAACAAAGTTTGAACCCAACATAGAACATCTCAAAAACAGATTTATTATCTACCAACATACCCTAAGAACAAGTAGGGAAAATAGGATGTGGGGCATACCTTAACTGACCGCCAGTGTGAATTTGGCCACCTAACAGGATCCAAGTCACTTATGCCAGTTATTGTGCCCATGTATCTGGAACCAGGCACATCTCAGAAGCCTTACAGAAATAGCTAATTGCTTACTTGTATGAAAAAAGAAATCAAGATACGATGACAAGCATGGGGCACAAATGTCCGCAGACGAAGAGCATAAACAAAAACAAAATTCATGATGGAGAAACAGGAGGAAATGGAAAGCCCTTGACAAGACTGCACAATCAAAACCAGCATAAAAAGGGTCAAACTTACCGACGAACACTAGATTCTTCTGTTTCAAACAGCATGCGGAAGCGCATACCAACAGATACTCGAGTGTGGTATACTGCTTTTACATATTTGGCCAGAGGTATGACAAACTCAGATGGACTGGCCCTAAATGAATTGAAGTTATGTTAGTGGAATCAGGAGGTATTGAACCGTGTAGGCATTTCATCATTGTGAAAGCATCCTACCTGGGATTATAAAAAATCGTGAAACGGCTGTTTGTTGCGGCAGCATGAGCAGCAGCAGCAAGAAGACCCAGATGCATGCTATCACTAGATAAAACTGATGAAGGCATGACAGTTTGAGGCCTGTTGGCACGTCGTATACCAAGAAGCAATTGGTTCTTCTCGTTCCTGATTAATGCAGAACAAAACAAGGTTAGGTCAGATCAATTGCTATCCTCAGACAATGAGAACAAGACGAGTTACTTTCCATATGATGTCAAACAAGTCTAAGAAAGAGAAACTTCGAAAGGCATGTCGCCATACTTCAGAGAATGATTGCCTACCATATAAATAGGACAGAATCACCAGCAACAAGTCTTTTTGCACTCACGAAAACACTCCACCCTGTTGTAAGAAGATGCCGCTTTGGCTGACCTGCGATAAGGTTAATATAGAAATTACTGAGAATCATATAGTGGTTCCACTTCTACAAAATCAAATTAATGGAGTAAAAGTATATGCTATCAAACTATACAAACAGAAAAGAATCTAGAAATAAACGTCGCAAATTACTATGAGGAATCTTCTGAACAAAAAATTTAAGCCTTAACATCTAGACAGGTGCTCTGCAGTTGAGGAAATTTTGCAGCTTTGACATTAATACCCAAAAGAAACGAAAACACTAACTACCTTACAACAGCAGAAAAATCGTATCTAGATCCATCATAATGGAAACACCATGGATCTTGTTATAAGATATATGGGGAATGAAAAAGTTAAGAATAGATTTTGCACACATATTCAACTATTATTCCTCCATCCACCTTTTCTCTACAATCTAGAACTCACCACGAAAAATATGTCTGAATTTCCACTCATTGTTATGAAGATCCCTGGCAATCAACTCCTGAGCTGGAGGTTGCTGGGAGAAGTCCTGTACAAGGGTATCATATAACCATACACACCAGACAACAAAAGGATAACTCTGGGAAGTTTCAAAATTCATAACAGCCAATAAATTTACCAACGGTGGAAACACTTTTTCAGCAGCACGACGCGGAACTGAAAATCCACCATGAGTACTGGTGTCACTGGCTGTCAAAGTTTTGCAGAAGTAATTTGTTGGCTGTTTGCTGGGGGCACCCAAGTCTGCCGGAAGGAAGGAAACCTCCTTCTGCTCTTGCTGCAGAAGAAGCGACAAGTATATAACAAAGTAATTGAAAGAGAAAACAAAAAAAGAGAAGGGAAAGAAAACCTAACGAAGACAAGGTGAAGTGAACATACTGGGCTCAGTGGTTGCAAGGTCATTTGAGCATAAACCTCATCTGTCTCTATGTCAGCCTGGTTAAGAAAGGTATAAGCTTGTGAACAAGCTTGCAAGAGGAATAGGGAACAACAAAATTCAAGAGAACATACATGCATCGTCACATTGTGAAGCTGGCAAATGAGTTGCGGAGGTAAGCTTGGGTAATTAGGTATCTGCGCATCGACTTCCTTGTTTGTAGATGCAGCAACCTGTGCATGCACAACCACTATGAGATTTAACAGAATTCTGCTTATAATTTGTAAAGGTCTTCTCAGTTAAACCCAAACGTATTCTCATTTCACAAGAAAATCTAAACAAAATTGAAAACACATATTTTCCACTAAAAACAGAAAAACTGAAAATGAAAACGTAAAAAAACAGGTTATGAAACTTACAACGAGCATAAAAGTCCAAGGAAGAAAGAAGAATGAGGGGTTTCAAAGATGGAGCAGGCAACACATGTTGTTGCTTCTTATAGTCAACAGCAATATATCTTTTTTCCAATTTCATTTTGAAAGCAGGCTTTTCCAGAAATACCAAATTTTTAGTCTGCTAAGATGAGCAATATTTGATAAAGTTAGAAGTTAACCTGCTCGCTGTGGCCCTGAGGAAAATACACAACATGACTCCCAATAGAAGGTAGAGAAACAAGAGGACCCGCACAGGCATGCCAAAGTTCGGAATTTAGGCAGTCCTTATCTCCTGCTAACAAAATCCAGAAACATTATCAATTCCAAAACACCGGTAAAGAATGAAGAATTGGCCAAAATTGTTTTCCTTTCGTTTCTTTTTCCCCGAGGAAGTAACTTTCATACATAAATTCCACAAGGCAAGGTACATTAGAAAGAAAGAAAGAAAGAAACTGAAAAGAAGGGCTAGGAATAACAAGGATGATGTCGTAGAAATATACCCTGGCAAGGAAAAGAATTTATGATTTTACAGAAGTAAGGGGGTTCTGTTTAAGAAAAACTCAAAGTCCCTCATCGCCCCCTCCAGAAAAGGATGGAAGAGAAAGTGAAAACTGAAGAAAGAGAATCGAAATTCTCCCTTTTCTGCAGATTTGCAGCCTTTCAAAGGAATGAATAAAAAAGTAACTCGAAGGAGCCAAAATAAATGAAGATGCCATATCAGCTTTCCCTAGAAACACTGTCAATATCAAGCTGTACATCCCAATAGCATCACCAAATGAAACAAAAAGGAAGAAGCAATTTACCTTCAGGAGACTGCTGATTTAAGCCAGCAGATGATAGTTTCATTTTGCGGATTCTAACGATAAAGGTTGGAGCAGCAAGAAAACTTCCTATATACTACAAAATACCCAACTGATTCATCAACAAAAAAAAACCCAACCTATGGTTCCCAATGAATAAAGAACTGAGCTTCTCGACCTCCTTTTTACCCCGAAGTTGTGTAACACCTTCACTTTATCCTGTGAATAACCCAACAAAAACTCAATGCATGAAGTGACTTGACTTTATAGCTCCCTTCCCGACCAATTCACCCCCAGCTGAATATGAATCTTGAAGAAATTATAGAAGATAGGCCTTCACATGAAGATAGTGACGCGATATTAGCCGCAACTCCCACCAAAAAGGTTCAACCGAAACCTATTCTATTATAAACTAAGAAAGGTTTCAGCATCATCAGTTCTTGATCTTCTTCACCAATTGCCCCCACATACAGAAAAATGCAATCAAGAAACTCACAGGCCAACCCATCAACTAAATAGCCACCACGTTTCAGCTTAAACCCCCTGAAAACTATATTAGCTTAAGCTCAGAATTCACAGCAATACGCTCCAACAACTAAAAAAGGAAAGAAAAGAACGCTTAGAACCAAACGAAATTGTATTCAAGAAATTTGCAAGTCGAAAAACTCAAAAAAGAACAAACTTTCCAGCCCTCTTCAGATCTCAGTATCACACAACCCGCGAACCAACACTGGCAAGAAAGTTTCAGTCCAAAGCTTGCAGCACCAAGATTCTTCAACAAGCAAAAACCCGGCAACTAAAAACCAATTTTTCCTTAACGAAATTCAACTGTTTTGCCTCAAAATTAAGCATATACTAAGCCATTTGTCCACTCAACCAGCACAAAGAGTGTTGTACTCCAGCTCCAAGCACAGATTTTCACACAAGACTATGAACATCAACTCCACCGGTGCATGCGCGTGCGCCTCCACTGAGCATAGACCATACGTGTGTTTTAAATAAACAAAAAAGGGCTTTGATAAGAAATGCTTCAGTGTAAATGGTAGAACTGAAATAATAACACAGTTTTTGCTCCGCTTCTCACCTCAGACATTTCTACTCTATCTCTCTGCAAAAATATATATATATATATATTATAGACTTGGAAATAGTTGTATATATTACATTCCTCCGCCCCCCCCCCCCCCCCCCCCCACACCAACAACAATTACACAACATATTCAATGTAACCTTTTTCCCGTTTTTTCAGGCCATGGTAGAAAGAGAAATCGTGTCAGATCTTTTAATAATTATTTTTTGCTTGTGAGAGAGAGAGAGAGAAGATGTGATGGGCGATGGGAGCAGTGGACCATGCAATAATTAGACCTTTATGAGATGTAAATTACTGCCGTGCCCTTTTCACTTATTTCCCATTGATTGATTTTCTCCCTCGGCCGTGGGGCTGTGGATAGATAAATGACAAGTGAAGTGGGCCTTATGGGCCACTCGGACTATATAGTTAGGGGTATTATCTGTCATTAATGGGCCATTGCCAGCCCAACTAGGATTGTTTTTATTATTGTCCTTTCTTATTTTATTTTATTTTATTTTTTTCAATTTAATTCTTGCTTTTGCAATTAATACTTTGGATAAGCTTAAGCTAGCTGATGCTGAAATTGGGTATGATTTGAAAGAATTGATGAATCATTATAAATTAGATTCATGAGGGATTGATTTGAGACATTATTTATCATTGATGATTCATTATAAATTAGATTCATGAGGGATTGATTTGAGACATTATTTATCTTAGTTTTTATTGGTTTTTTTTCATATTAATTTAATATACTTGATAATACTTAAGTAGGTTAGTTAATTTACAAATATATACTTGGATAACTATTTGTAATCGAAGGGGTGTTTGCAATAAATTTTACTTTTTTTATGAGAGTAAGTGCGGAGAAAGTTGTAAGCCAATCAATAATAAAAGTTGGGAATACTTGAAAATAAAAATTAAAAGTATTTGAAAAAAAATTAACTTAATATTTATAATTAAATCAATAAATTACTAATATTGGTATAATGATTAACTTAATTAATCATTTCAAAAACAAAAATTGTAAATTCAAAAACACTTTCTCAACTCCACTTTTATTTTAATCACCAGTGCGAATACGGATTGAATGTGTTAGAATACTTTTTCCACAAAACTACAAATTAAGTAGCTCGTTATTCTAAGTATTGTGATGATTTTGACATCACATAAGACCATGTTTGTTTGACATGAAATGGTCTTTTTCTTAAAAAAGAAATAAATCTCATGTATCATATCTTTTCATTTGGTTAAATAATTTTAAATTTGGGAAATAAAACATAATCCCCAAAATTGGAAATTTTGAAAATCTAGGAAATATAAAACCTTGCTATTATGATGATATTTGTTTTCTATAATACCTTATTTTATCCAAACATTCACAATGAAGTAAGATTCTCTAAGACAAAATTAAGTTGAATGATCAGCAGCCTCAATTTAAGACTAATATATAGGAATTCATGAGAAGGAGCTCATATTTGCTATGATTTTATACTTGCATTAATTAATAAAGATATAGTAATGATTTTTATAATAATAAGACAGTGCGTATTTAGTCTAAATTCTCTACCTAATTCCGACATAACCACAAATGCGGGAACTCCGGTTTATTCCTAGGTTTGCATCATCACTGGCTAGTGTCTAATAATGCGGCCATTGATGACATGAGAATTAAAGGGTTGTTGAGTTTGAACTTTTATTTTAGTATGATATGATGAAATTAAGGAAACCTAGTGAAGTTGCTTGCGTACCTGCATAATGCCAACACAGTTCCATTACCAATTTACTGTATTTTTATTTGTCAAGTGAGGCGTTGGATGAGGTTATATAGGTATGAGGCATAAATTGAGAAGGAATTATTCTGAATATGAAATAAATGAGACACATGGAGTGTTTGGTTGAAAAATCTTGGCATTCATTAGTAAGAGAGGGCCACCAAGTAATAGTATACCCCATTAATTAATTAAAGCACCCACCCCCACCCCCACCATTTGTTTTATTATTATTATTATTATTAATCATATTCAGACCAAATAGCTACAGACCCTCCTCCTGCTCAATCCATTACAATAATGCAAAAATTCCTTCATGTTTTCAGTTTGATCCTAAAATAATTGTACTTGATCATCCATTTATATATCAATATCCTATAATAATACGTACATCTCTTAACTATAAGTGGTGGGACCTAGCTACCTAGCATTAAATAAGATAATCACCACCAGTCTTGTATATAGGATGTAAAATATATGCGGGATATTTGACACATTTTTTATTTTTTTTATACCAATTATTGGTATTTTTATTAGTGTTAGTATATTTAGTCAAAAACGATCCCTACTTAAGTATATTGTATTAACATAATATTTGATGAATTATTCAACATATATAATATTTTACAGTAATATTATTAATTATTCAATTCTAGACCTAAAATTTGTGCAATGTTTCATACCTATGAAAGTCCTTTTTATTATGTTAGTTAGTGAGGATAGCTGTCGAAAAGTAACATGTCACCAAACAATAAAACCAGACAACCAAATAATCTATAGCGTGTATGAAGAAATCAAGATCAAATTCCATGTGTACGATTGAAAGGGGGATGATGTAAGTAAGATACCGACAGACACCTAAAGACGGGTGGGTGGGAAAGGGGCTCTCAATATCTCATAGTAAAAATCATTCTTTGGTTTCCATTTTTCTGTTGGGAAACAAAAAATAGAACGGGATATAGTTTAGCTTCCAGTACGGTGATGTCCGTACTTGCTAGGGTTATGGACCACTAACCCCCCCCCCCTCTTTTGTTTAAGATCGCAACGCGGTTTTAAGAACAACTTTTTATAATAATTTACAACAAATTAATATTAATGGACAATAAAGTTTGAATGCTCCAAGCGTAGAATGTAATGATCTCATGATAAATATTTAGGAAAATGGGGCGCAATTATAAGGATGGGTGGAGGAAATTAAACAAACTAATTGTCTAGAGTATTTGATAATATTTTCCTGAAATGTTGGTTTATAAAGGAATCACGTGAAATTTGCATCACCAGTATTGGAAACAGGGTGATGCTAATGCCCCTCCCCCAACCCAACTGTCATTCTCATCACCAACAATATTCAAAGCGTTTTCATATTTGGGGAATGTCCTTGTATTGAAAATAGCTACCATTTTATCTCAATTCAGCCACTTTTCACGTGCATGGAAATTATATGTATAGTGTTGAATATTCATCATGTAATTTAAATTTAGGTCTGTTTGGGAATCTATTTATTTAGAAAAAAAATTGAATATTCAGCAAAAGAAGTTGGTAGAAATGCAGGAATATGGAGGTGGTGGGGGCAAAGAGAGAGTAGGTGTAGTGGGAGTAATTAATTAAGCATGGAAATGGATCCGTAACATCCCCAAAAGGGTATAGGGGTATTAGAGCCCTTTTCTTGTTTGTTTGTTTCGTTGAAATTGAAGAATTGGGAAGTTTGTACTGTCAATATATATATATATATATATATATATGCAGTCATAATTTAGGTTGGTCGAAGGTCGCGATTCATACCTCAATAATTCACACTCATGGATGTGTGTTGTGGGAATTCTGAGCCACTTCTTCGGCATCAATTAATTGGATATATCTCTCAGTTTTCTTAGTTTCTTTTTTCTTTTTTTTCAAGGGTTTTAAATATTTAATTAATGACTGAGTTTTGGGAATTCAAACTTGAAAGTATGTCAAACATTTTCAAAATAAATAATTTAAATAATTATAATATATATATATATGATTTGAGTCGAAGCTTTCAATAACTTAGAATTGATTTGACAATTACTTGATAATGACTTGAAGTATAGGTTAGAATGAGTATCTCGAGCTGGACTAGTAGTGGTTGGTTTGCGCACAAAATGTTAGGCTTCATGGGGTGCCCCCAGCAGAGGCCGACAATACTTCATGGGGCCAAGACTATAGGAGTCACAGTGTGCGATTTGATAGTAATAAATGGTGTACCTTATAAATTATATTAAATAATATATATTGAGGGTCAGTTGTACTAGATTGTACGAGCTATGTGTCGTTTGAGTAGGCAGATTCTCGTAATATTTCGAATTTTTCTCGTGTATGAAGGGCCAATATGTCATTTTGGAGTTGTTTATTATATTGCCCCTATTAATATACAAAGTTTGAGGTCTTCAAAGAATTATTTATGCGTGTTTTCTAATATATTGACGTAACCAATCCTATTTCTAGAGATAATGGCAAATTAATTCTTTTGTCTCTTATTTATTTTCATGTTATTTTAGTTTTCTTTTACCTGAATTGTCATAAAGTTAATAATAAATGAGATGGTTTAGAGCCAACAATCTTAATTTCATAAATTAATAAGTATTAAGTACAATATGGTGAAAAATAAACATACAAAAATTGTGGTTGATGATGCTTATTGCAAATATTTTTTCAAATCCAACCCAGATTTAAGTCAAAAAAATCGGGTCTTATTTGCTCAACTGACCTGACCCATACCGTGTTAGCTCAGACACACTTGACAACCTACAAGAGGGATAAAACTTGTCAATCCGATCTTGCAGTTTTGCTGACAAGGCCTTCTTGAAAAATAGGACGCGTACAAGCAGGCCTAATGGCATACACTACACCCACAACACCACTCACATTCTATACATCCCTAAAAACAAGTTACATGTAATTAACACACCAATGTTGTGGATTAATCAGACAGGATTCTTTTTTGTTAGTACATCATTTAGAGGATAACTCCACTAAATGAATAAGCACAACCACTAGAAAATCGACCGCTAAAACTCTACAACATGATATCCGCGCATGATTCAGTATATAGAGAAGGGGCGGCGGCCGGCGGGGATAAATTGATGAAGAAGAGACGGTGGGAATGGGATGATGGGAAAGGTGGAGTGGAAAAAGGAAAAGTGAGTGAGAAAAGGAACAGCTCACCTCTTGGATTTGCGGGTCCCCCACAATCTTGATATCCTCGCCTCTCTGGGGCCCCCCAATTTATGCTGCCCCTTTTGACGATGACCGCACCTCACCCTCTGCCGTCAAACCTTTCAACACTTTCTTCTCCACCGCCCTTTTTTTTAATATCACTTGGCTACCCTATTTTTCTTGTATTTCCAATTAGGTCCCCTCACTTTTTTTTTTCAGAGAATAAATTCTAATGGACTTTTCAAAATTATAAACACTATCAGACGATTGTTAATTTCAAAAATATGTGTAATTTTACAGTAATTGTAACTATACAAACTTAAAGAAGACCATTTCATTTACACTCTTTTTTTAATTTTAATTACTTCCCACCATCAACTATAGTAATCTACTTAAGATGGACCCATAATTTGCATAGGGTGATACTAATGTTCAAGTTATGAGATCATCCTTATGATTATTATGGAACGCACATTTATGTACATAACTATTGAGCTATTTATATTGGTTTGTTGTATAAAATTCAAATTCATTTACCTTTAATTAAAATTAATCATCAAATTTGACTATTGAACATTCATGTGAATCGAACTCAAGTTAAAATTATACAAATCTTTGATATGTTTAAATATCTGAATAATATTAAAAAATGCTTCCATTTATCAAAATAGAATACCCACGTGGTAAATCATCAATCTTTTCTTAGTAGGTATCAATTAAAATCATCCAATTCCGTCTTCCATGCTTAATGATTGTACTAAATTCGAAAAACACCCACCATTAGCAACCATTGTGTAATTAGTCGGTCGGTCCTATATATTTTATTGTAATAGTTATAGCACGTTGTTCATATATACGCATAATAAATAATTTTTTATACTTTAAAATATTTTATGAATATAAATAAAATATATAAATTTTAGAAATAAATAAATAAAATTTAAAAATATTATCATCACAATAAAAAAAAAATTATAATAGATCCCTGCCTTTTTCTTTTTATATTATTTATGTTTTATCCTGCCAAACTTGTTATTGCCTTTTCTTCCGTGATTGAACGCCACAGGGGCCCGCCACAGTGGGCTGTACGAATGAGTTGATTGGAGAGTGCGGGAGTAGTGGTCTGGTCCACGAAGTCGGAAATACCAGAATATTTGGAACTTTTGGCTCCCCTGCATTTTTAGTGGAATTATTAAATTAATTAATTAAATATCTCAACATAACCATCAAATAAATGACAGTAGCATGTCTCGGGACACACGTTTTCCTTTTTATATTAATTATGAATTGAAGTGACAAATGACTAAGAATTAATTGTTTAATTACTTGTGAGGTGTAATATGATTGGTGGGTCCCCAGGTGTTAATCATGCTGGTGTGTATCAAGAGAATGATTCTCTGTTTAATGATGATTAGGAATATAATGATGGTGATTATGGTGCAGCCTCGCAGGTGGATTGATTAGGGTGTTTATGTTAATAAAATGAGCGGCAATAATCATGATTAATGGATGGGGAAAAAACAGGCAAGGAAACAAGGAAACAAATTCAGTTGTTCCCTTTTCCAGTCGTGTTTTTGGCGACACACAACATCCAACATATATGAAAGAAAAAGAAAACCTATGTAAAACAATCAGCGTATGTTAATTGTGTTTGTCTTAAAACCACCGACCTCCCTAATCTAATCATTTCTATATTATCATCTCTCCAAGACATGAGGAATCAATGGCCCTTATTCATAATTATAAAAATAATAATAGTTTTAAATAAAATTTGAAATTTGAAATAAATATATCTCTACAAGATTAATTAATATTGACAGTTGATGTATGAGAGGAAAAAGGCATTTATTATGACAGACGCAATGCTAGTCGGTAGATTGGGGATAGTACATAGATTTTTCAGTGAATGATGATGCATGAGAAATTATTGAGCTGAAAAAGTGAGAAATGCATGCACATGATGGGGACCATCACATATGATATATGATGATGATGATGATGCATTATATGGTACTGGTAGGGCTTCACATTCATAAATGACCATTTCATAACTTGTAATTATCATAAAAACACACATCTCCATATATGATATAAGAAAATTACTTTCCAGGCACTTTTTCAAGATTACAAAAGGCCAACTATTCAAACAGTAATATGTAGTTATTTTCTATTGCATGAGTTATTCATTCAATTCAAGCACAACCATCCATGTATACTGACAACTATTTCATAAGACAACTTAACCTTGGGAATGAGATGAAATCCGAGCTCAGACAAGAATCTGTCCCAAACAGCGTACATCGCCACCACACGCCCTTGCTAACGAATAATCGTAATTTTTCCAGATGCTGCAGCTCAAAGCAATTAGTTCTACTACAAAGCTCAGTGATTACAATCAAAAGTTTAGGAACTAGAACTTACCCTCAACCTGTGAGTATGAAGAAATCACTCTTCTTCTTCAAAGTCTAAAAGAAAGTCTGTCAAGTTTTCTGAATCATCTATAGCTTCTTCCAGGGACATGCTATTTTTCTTGGGCTTGGCCTTCTCCTTGGCCTGCGACTAATAACGGAATGTACCCCGTAAATATCAAATAAATGAATCCAAAAACTTTAAACACTGGAAACAATATATATGTGTATATCCGTCTTGTTGGTAGAAGTTGATGCACCTTTGACTTGCGCAGTTCAGGATTGCTTTTCAAAACACTCCAATTGCGTGTAATTTTCTCGTCCTCTTCATCATCTCCTTCAGCATCACTGTCCTCACCTTCATCCTGTTGCAAGAACTCCGAGAAAAGACATAAGAAGCTCTCAACTCTCAAGATACCCATGTATAATCTATAGTATAATAGAAGTGTGTTAAAACATAATTTCAGAGAGGAGTCAGAAAGTAACAAGGAAATAATCTCACATCATTTTCTCCAATGTCGACAGCTCTTGCCATAGCTTCATCCATATCTGTCATCTGGTGCAGATGAGAAACACTTAAAACAATAGCTTGCAATCCAGATATGCTGCGTATAAGTATAATCACAATAGAAAACTATCAATCACTGCCGTGTTACCTCCAGTTCTTCTGTCTTCTCTTTAGCCAGGATTTTCTCCAGCTCCTCTCTTGATATTATTTTTCCATGCTGATAAGAAGTTTTGCACGTATAATGAAAGAAATTTCACGCCAATGAATCAAATGTTAAAATTTTTTACTGATCTATTAGGAAACATCACGATTTTCAGCAGTGTTTCAACGGGTCTCTATAAGTAGCATAGCATACAAACAACAGAAAGAGAGTTTTCCAAGAGAAAACCAAATGATAAAAGTTTTGTCAGATCTGGATAAGAAGCAATGGACTCAGAGCAAGAGTATGACACATTTTACTTCATAAATGAAAAGAATTCAAAGTAATCAACAGTGCACACCTCTTTAAGATAATCAAGCATGTTTGGAGTTGGCTCGTGAAAATCTGGACCCCTGTAATCAATCACCTCATTTGGATCCTGGATATAGTTCACAGTTGGGTAAACAGGGTCTCCACCCCATACTGCAAAAGAAAGCATATGAATGAAGCAGATCAGAAGAGTTTGATGCTAGGAAACATTCACAATCAGTTCACCTTGTGGTGAACTGTGTGTCTCATTCTATATATGAACAAGGAGAAACTTAGAAGAGAAGCATATACTTTGCTTTATTTGATCCTCCCGCATTCTCATCGCTAGTGGATCCCGACGGATACGGATATCAGTCCCTATCATGATGCGGTATTCTTTATCAGTTTGATGCATGAACATCTCTATGAGTTGTGTGTTCTCATCTTCACCAGTCTCTTCAAAATGCTTTTGCACTGCTTCTCGTGAAGTGTCTCTTTTCCAAGCTTTGACCCATTCCGAGTAGTATGCTATAGGGCCTATCCTTTCTAGTTTTTCTTGTTCTGCCTGAAGCCTACAAATCTGCCATAGTTAAAATCTCCAGAACACAGCTACACTTAGCTGCTTATTTGAATTGGGGAAAATTGAAAAAAGAAACACGAAGAGCTGAGGAGCAAATAAGTATTCGATCTTTTATGTTCTCAGCAAAGAGTATGATTGGAGGCAAAGTTTCTCCATAATTACACAAACTTTTCAAGTGTATATTAACGATAATGAAAATTAATTCTCTTTCAACGGACTTACTTCTTCAAGTCATTTACACTGAATAAAGTTTTTAGCACTGAGGTGCAACCCTTTCCTATATTACTGTCTCCAAAGAAATCCCATTTGAAATTTGAATAGAGTTGTGGTTCTCCTATATTTCTTGACTTCCACTCATCAATATAAACATAAACTTTAGTTAAGGAAATAATACGGGTACCTCTCTTCCTTATAAATATGTCGTCTAGCTCTATAAAGAGAACATTCAGTAAGTGTTGGGTGGTCGCCATAAAGCTTTACTTGCCCTGTCTCTGCCATAGCTTTGAGAAACACCTGCAGAAAATGGCTCATCAAATGGGGTGGTGAAAATTGTTATAGAAAACCAGAACTCAAGACATGAAAACATTGCTATCAAGTACAAACACAGGAGAATAGTGTCACAATGTTTGAAAACACCAAAGAGCTTATCACAACTATATTTAGTCAAATACCAAATAATCTTCTAGAGACAAATGTAGATTCCATAGACAGGCTAGTCAGTGAACTATGGTTTACCTGCTTTTCCATGACCCATATTCAGTAGGGAGATAAAGATGCATAGTTGAAATTAAAAAGTTGCTTAAAAAAGAAATAAAAGAAAAAAAAAACTTCGATCCATGTCAGTCAGTTTTTTCTCTTCAGAGAATTCAAAAGTTAGGTCCCACCCATGTGAGTCAAAACACAACACATGCATTTCATATTTGTACTGATCCAGAAACATATGGTCACGAAAAACTAATAAGCAGAGGAGCAGGCATGCAAATTGTATTCTTTATACAAAGTTAAAATGAGAACTAAATTCCATAATGAAAATTGGCCATACTGTTACTCCTTGAAAAACGAAAACAGAATCATCAAAAGTATGTGTTAGCAAAGCTTAGCCTGCAGAATAGGAAAGTAGTTATTAGAGTGGCAACCTTTACTAATTATTATTATTGCCAGGTGTTCAAGTTGCCTACCCTGACTGGTTACAGACAAGTATTGCCCTTTCCTTCAGAGATTTGCGTTTTCATTTTTAGCCAGAAGAGAAGGCAGAGAAGTACGTACCGTCTCAACATCTGGCCGTCTCCTTTGCCATCTAGACCATTGTTCCTTCTCAGGCTTTCTCCAGTTCCACCATAGTTCTTCACTTGTAAGTGGCTCTTCCACTAGTATCTTAGCTTTTGGATCAACAAAAGGGTGAGGATTCCCAACCTTCTTGTCCAGTTCATAGCCTGTCAATTCTTCTTCCTGAGGTTCTGTCTGATAAACAACATACTCAGATACGAGATCTTTTGGATCATCCGATGAATCCTCTTGAGATTCAACTTCAACTGGATCATTTAGAACCACATTCACTTCTGAAGTCTTAGATGCCGAGGCCGAAGACTTGTATTTTTTCCTCCTACTTCCAGGACTTTTTCCAAAGGATGGTTTTCCGCTTGAGACACCAGTTGGTTCAGGAGCTCTGGCAGCCCTCACACGACTGGATG
>NC_026156.1:5362413-5393320 GCF_000512975.1 Sesamum indicum
AAGCTGGCTCAAGTTGTCCAGAGGTGGAGTCCATGTAGCTATGATATGGTGGACGCTCAACTGATACATGCTCAAAAGAACTCTCCTTATCAGTTTTTTCACACTTTATATGAGGAAGCAAAGGAGTCTTTTTGAGTGAAGTGTTGCTGCCCACACCGAAGTTCCATATTGGTGGAGAAAATGAACCTGCAAATGATATCTGGCACATCAAGGATAAAATGTTGAGAAGAACAGTTCTAAACAAAGCTAAAAGATTGATAATAAATGAATCAGCTTCATACAAATGTTATCTCCTTAAGCATGCACTCTATAGTTCATAAGCCTAATTAACCAGAGTAAGTGCAAATGCAAGCAACCACAACTTCAAAGGCAAATAAGTAGAAATTTATGAATCTACAAGACTTCTACACACATGAAAATAACAAAAGAGCTCTCTGGTAAAAATTTTACAAAATCACTAGATATAAGATGCAAGAAGGACATCTAGACAAGCATCAGTCTAAAAGCATCTAAAGGTTGTAACCATGCAAGATAGAGAACAAATATCCCCAAGTTCAAATTCTGCATGTCAAAGTGATCGATCCCAAAAGGATGCCTAAAGTACAGAGTAAGTGTAGGAAAACGGTCCACCAAGGCCTGAAATTTTCGTTGGTCAGAGGAAGAATAATTACATCTTCTCCAGCATAAGTCAACTTAACAATAACAAAGAACTAAACAAAATTATGGCTTGTTTGGGCCCTCAGGAAAGTAGGTATAAGATGTTATGTGGAGTTTAAAAATTGCAAATAAATGAATCAGGACTGACCAAGGAAAAACCATATGGCAGGAAAAAATTGGAACACCACCTATTAGGCTATGAGAATACAAGGATAAAATTAAATATCAAAAGAGATATGACAAGTTTTGTACCGAACCTATACCTCCTCTTGTGCAAAAGCAAGGCGTGCATTAATATTTGAAAGAAATTTAAAAAAGCATGTCTAACTTGAATTCTTTTCATCCTTGGCCACAATTGTAGGTAAATAGTTTATGCTGTACAGACAACTTTCGATAACCATCTCACAAGCTTCGTGGATCGGGGATCCATTGACTATGCAATTTAAGTGATGATCAGAACCATCTGAAAGCTAAAAAATCCTTAACTAGTAATCAGCAAGTGTCAAGAAAATCAAGCTAGTTAGAATAACTTAAGAATGGCATGGACATAATCATAAAAACGGAGAACTTTTTGAAATATTACACAAAAACGTTTGTCCATCATCAAGATTCTACTCAACTAACTATCAAAAAAGGGGTAATGAATCTTCAATTCAAGAAACGATTACTACTGATATCAAGAAAGAGAAGATGATCATTGAACTCCAGAAACGATTTTCATAGGCTAATAAAAAAAAAAAGAAACGAAAAGAAAAGAGAATAGGATTCATGGATTATTTCCGCTGATTTATCAAGAAAAACAGAAATCGGTTCTTGAATTCTACAATAGCTTTGATTCAAATTATCAAGAAAAAAGGAGATTCGTGAACATGAAAACCATCCCTAGTCATTTGTCAGTAAAAGAAAGGATGGCTCTTGAATTCCAAAAACCACTGAATTGTCGTACATGCCTAGTCCCACGCCATAACATAACCGTGAAAACAATTACCCAAAAGGCCGACCTTCAAATTGGTGGCGGAGAACTTCTTGGTAATAACCCCATCAACCGAAACAATCTTTCTTATTCCTCCCCTTGAAAACAAAGAAAAAAATCCATAATAAAGCGAATGCGCTTGATAACCTTGATAATGCCAAGAAGGTGAGAGCGACGACATTTTTGTTCAGTGAAATAAGCTCCGGGTTTGGGCACTAGAACAACGGGAGTAGTGAAGAGAGAGTAGCAAAAAACAGTTGATGCTTGGGTTTAAGGAATGAAGAAGATTTTAGAGGATAAAGTGCAACTGCAAGGAGCGGAGTTCAACTTTTTAACTTTGTGCCATCAACAAATTTTTTACCGTTATCTTTGATTTCACATATTTACTTTCTCTTACACCCAACCCAACCTAACCACTAAAGAAAACCCTTTTTTCTATTAAAAAAAATAAAAACTAAAATAAAATTAACAAACAAAGAATTTTGCACCAACGTCGTAATTCTACCCTTATCAGCCTTTATCTGGATTAGAATGAAAATAAAATCAATAATGTTAATACCTCTCCAATCCTAAAGTAATTCATCAAATTCTCTTTATTCGTAATTGATAAACTACACAATTCAAAAAGAAAGCGAAAATAGTCGATCTGCATGATTACCCGTTAAAGAAGCGAGTATAAAAAGAACTCACAAAATGTAAGTTTGTTCTTTCTATTAAAATGTTTTTGAAGAGGGGATGGGTTGCACCACACTCCAGCTTATTTTATGAAAACTCATTTGATTTCATTGACCGACTCCCCCCCGCCCCATGTATTACTCTTTTGAAGAAGACCATTGTCGGACGCCGCTGTTCTCACTCTCAAGTCTCACCCAGCAACTGCTGCTTTTCTTTTTCGTTTTTTTCCCTCCGAGGGAGAGAGAGAGAGAGAGAGAGAGAGAGAGAGGTCAAGTGCCTTTTTTTTATTTTAGTCCTAACTGAACCCAGTGTCTTTGGGAAGGTTACAGATCCGCAAACACAAGAAGACACCACCAGCATCTAAAAGAAGATAACACAGCAGGAGCATGATGCCCGCCCATTTAGGCATCACATCAGTTTTCATTTGAAAATTAAAGGGAACATGTGACAACTGATGATGCTCCAAAGCAATTGCAACCATGCATCGCCTCCCTCCCTCATATGAATCAACCCATGGTGCCTCCTCAGCAGGGAAGTCTTCCACCCAAAATCATCAGGCATAACCAGATATCTTCATTCAATCAATTATGCTTGGATATAAATTGAAGCATGTACATTGTCCGCCATGAAATATTTCTACATTGTCATTTTATCGGGTTAGACAATCATCACAAGAAACAAAAATACATCAAATGCCATTTAATAAACTTCATAGGTAGAGCTTAGCACCATTAAGTATTGAAAAGAAAAGCTCTTCACAACCTTTAATATCTGAAGTCCAGATGCTGTAAGCACCAGAGAAGACGCAGGACATCGGAAAATTGAGTCAGAATTCTCCTCCTCCTCAGCATTTAACACCTAGCATGGCCATCTCTATGTCGACATAACACAGCTAACAGACAAATTAGATTCCAGACACAAAAAATCTGGAACACCAACGCATCTCATTCAATCAAAAAAATTTGCTATTTGCCTAGAAGACATTATTATCTTAGAACCAAAGCAAACACTTGATTCTCGGATGAGTGTATCTGTGATTGGGGGGGGGGGGGGCCGGGGGGGAGGCACTACAACCAGGACTGTGAAACATGGGATAAAATTTCCACGGTGAACCAAACAAGCAAGACATGAGAATGTCTTCTATTAAATATGTCAACTTGACCCCTGCAAACGTTTGTGCTTTAGAATTCCAGTAGCAGAAATTATAGACACATTTCATTTAAAACATCAAAGCTACCAGAACATGTAGGTACAGCTATTCAAACTTTTCTTTTGAAGACAAATAATTCTGATCCACAAGCCCTAACATCATTCTTACAGATAGTAAAGCATAATCCAAATGACATGATAATAAAGAATTCTCACTATTTCAAATATAAAGTTGAGCTGAATAGTTACCTTCTATTGCTAAAAACCAAGATGGGGCTAATGAAATTAACTGCTTCACAAATATGAATTAACATGAAGCCAATTACAATGACCAATGAAATATACTTACTGCCTGAAGGCATTGTTTCAAGGCCGAATTAACTTCCACACAGTGAAAAGTGAAGGATGCAGGTACATCACCCTGTTCACTACTGTTGTTCAATCATTGGCCACTCTCCACTGCTTAATCCACAGCAGACTTTCTTCAACATGCTGAACGACCTCAAACGCCAAACAGATAGATCTTGGAGGCAAACCGTCATTTATCCTGACAAAAATTTTCTGTTATCTTGTTGTCAGGCCCACGAGAGGGCTTGACTGGTTTTAGAACAGATGCAACCCACCACTAGCTTGTAGTTTCTTGAAGAGTATGCATTTGGGATTTAATGTAGGGTTGTTGGTGGTCAAGACTGTGATACTTTCAGATTCTGGCATTTATCAGTAATAATAATTCTGGAAGGAAAAAATTAAAAGCTTGCAAATTTAGTGCTCGTTCGGTATTTTTTGTGTTTATCAAGCAGTTTTAACCATCAAGTCTCCCATAACAAATTGTGTCTACAAGTGCAGGTTCATGTTATACCTTCATTTGAACTCCTAGCCTCTTCTTTATCAAACAAAAGCACCAAAAAAATTTATACCAGGACATAAAAGATTGGTCCTGGGACAAGCACATCATCCGAAGCACTTGAGAACAAAGAATAATTCCTCTCAGCAATGGCAAAACCAGCTATGAAAGAAATTTTTGTAAAAACTTGCACCAAGGACAGTAAAAGATTTGGTCGTGGACAAGTAAATCATCAAAAGTTATGAGTGTAAAGAACAATTTGTCTTGGCAACGGTACCAGGAAGGAAATTATCTTCATTGTCAGAAGGCAGAAATAACAGAATTAAGCAGTTTCCTTCTTTCTCTAATTAACCAAGCAAGAAACTGCAACTAGAGTTCAAACATTAAACAAACTGACTATTGCCTGAGATTGAATAAAATGTATCTTGTTCAGCTTCGAGCTGTAGAGGGTCAGTAAAATACCACTAATTCACAAACAGAATCATCTACTCATACCCTCAGAATCTGTAGCTTGTTTGAAAAAGCAATTGCAACCCAATCAGGCTGTGATGAGGACCACTGTAGCTGCTCAATCTCCGCCCCAGCAGTGTAGGCCAGAATTGGATCCAACCCGCCCTCCACTGGCTGTCCCATCGAAGAAAGATCCCAAATTAAAGCTTGAGAATCATCCCCCGCGGTGCAAATGTGGCAAGAACTATGTGGCGCCCACGCAATCGCGTTCACACTAGCCTGATGCCGCTGCAACTCCACCACTGGCAATGTTGGAAAACGTATATCCAGAACCACAACCTTGCTACTGTCCATTATAATAGTAGCCATGTACCTCGGATCCTGCTTATTCCAGCCAAGCCTTACTAAGGGAGTATCCGGCTCCGAGCTCTCGTAAATAATGGTCGAATGCTCCTTATCTCGAAGGTCGAAAACCCTAACCGAACCATCCGCAGAAACCGAGGCGAAAACCCCAACCCCGCCCCAGGCAATATCGTAAACCTCCTTATCGTGGGCAATTAGCTGCGTATCCACCACCTCTTTTTCAATATCCCAAATCGTACAAGTGGTATCGATACTCGAGGTCCCAATCCTCCTCGGCTCAGCTTCGTTCCAGTCAAACGAAGTCAACGGCCCCGAAAACTCGCTATTGCGGTTATTATTCAACAAGCTTTTAAGCTCCACGCGCCTCCCGCTGTCGGAATCGGAGATTTGCCATAGACGGAGGAAATCGGAGGATGATGCTAGTAAATCCGGGCGCTGGCATTCTTTATCGGGGATGAAGATAAGCTTGGTGGGTGGGTAGGGGTGGTCGAATGAGAGGGTGGGGTCGGAGCGGATCTCACCGGTGGAGTCGTCGAGCTGAACGATTTCCACACGGTTGGGGTACTGTTCAAGGAGGCTGGCGATGGCGAGCCGGTACTTTTTGTCCTTGCGTACGCTCCAGTTCATGGCGTAGATGTGCCATGGGGCTTCGTATGTGTAGATCTCGGAGCGGCGTTGCTGTTCATCCGACCCGTCTTGGTTCGGATCGCTGCTCGCACCCATCTTTCACGGGCTTCTTCTTGTCTGTTCTCGCCGGCTCTGTGAGAAAGTTCCAGAAAGAAAGAGATGATGCGCGAAGGGTGTGTACCTCAGATTACTACTCAATCTCAATTGATTTGAAGAAATAAAACAGTAAGGAAAAGTATAAATGGAAAAAAAGAAAAACTCGAGAGATAATAATATCAGAGTATGTATATAATAAAGAAAGAAATCAATCAGAACGTGGCAGTACGGAGTAATTGAATTTGAAGCATAGTTGTAAAATGGGAGAGTAATGTGGCTGAATTGGAATTCAATTGTAAAGTCTAGAATGATTAACATATGACATACTTGCAAGAAATTGTTGCTGTCAAGTGACTTCACTTGTTGAACCATGCAAATAATTTAAATTTCAATTACATACATATGGTATTAAACATTTTTTTCCTCTTATGTTAAAAAAATCATTTTTTCCCTTTTTTTTTTATACATAACGATGATTATTACTTTTTATTATTTTCAAATGTATATATTTTAATAAAACTATTAAAAAATATGACACAGGACTATTTAGTAGGTCCGGCCGACAAGTCCTCAAGCCCACTACTTGGATGGCTCGCCCGATCAATTGTCCTGGCCCAGCCCACCTCTAGTACCTGGTCTACTATCCGGTTCGATTCCTCTAATACTTATATCCTTGTTTTACCCTAACCCTATTATTCATTATCTCATCATTGGTGGTTTTCACCCAACAGTGGTATAAAACCTTCGGGTTCTGGGCTCTCTTTCTCCGGTAACCAGTAAGATTGTTCCTCAACTTTGATCTTATTGCTAGATATATCTATTGTACGCCATGTGCGAAAAATAACCTTGTGTTGCTATTATTCTGAAATCTTATATTCTGTTCTTTCCCGCTGTGTGGGAATATTTCAGGCTGTTGAGTGTGATTATTTTTTTGAAATTGCTTAGTGCACGATCATTGCTTTGTGGGTTGAACTATTTCTGCTTAGTGCGATTATTTACTGTTTGTTTCCCTAAACCTAGACCAAACCTTGTTAATCTCTCATCTGACCTGTCCCTTAAGGCTGTCCGATATCTGGTTGAGATTTAGGTAAGGATCCCTCTCAATCTGTTGATAAACTACTAATTTTTGTTCTATGATTATGTTGTTATTCCTGTTTGGATCTTTATGCATTTGTTAATATCTTTGTTATTATATTAATATGCTTGTTTATCATCTGCAATCTTTTGATGAAAAATTTAACTTTTCTATTTGGCAAAAAAAAAAAAATGAAAGGTATTGTAATACAACAAAAGATTTGCAAAACTATAGACGGAAAATACTCGAAAAATATTTCTGAAGAAAAAAAAAAAGAGAAAACGATGAATATGCCTACTCTTCTATAATTATGAATATGTCTGATATTGTTTTAAAAAAAGTTGGAAAACAATATTCAGCAAAAAATTTGTGGAATAAGTTAGAAGAACTATATACAGAAACTTCATTACCTAGTAAGTTGTTTTACTTGAAAAAAATTTCAAATACAAATTAGATTTATCTAAATATATTGAAGAAAATTTAGATGATTTTACAAAATTAATTCAAGATATCAAACTAACTGGAGATAAGAACATAGATGACTATTCTCCTATTATTTTGTTAAATACTATTCTTGAAACTTATAGTGATGTAAAAATTGCTATAAAATATGATATATTATTGATTTTGTTGTATGAAGATAATAATTTAAGGTTTATAAATCGTTCAAACTTTTTATAAATCATCTTCCCAAACGAAATACTTGGATCGAATACGTTACCTCATTTCCACAAATGCTGTTAGATGATGCAACATATGATGTGATCGATGTCCTGTTATACAATGTAGTATTTATTTCAATTAATTTTATTTTAAATAAAAAATTTAATTGCGCTCAACATGAAAGATTGACGTGCTAAACTGGCCGAAACTGATGATGTTTAATTACTTTGTCTATATTTATTTAAAAAACGAAAAAGCATTCTCCACTTATTCATAAAAAATTATAAAAGAAA
Organism: Sesamum indicum; assembly: GCF_000512975.1. Taxonomy (NCBI): domain Eukaryota; kingdom Viridiplantae; phylum Streptophyta; class Magnoliopsida; order Lamiales; family Pedaliaceae; genus Sesamum; species Sesamum indicum. The sequence goes on from NC_026156.1 coordinate 5,370,279, forward strand.
GGGGTTTCGGATATCGGGGCAAAACTATAAAATAAGGAAAATAAGGGGGCCAATATGAAGTTTTCACCTTTTTCAGGGGGCCCCACTGGAGCCTGATTGGGTGCCTCCGTTATTCTCTATCTTTCATCTTTCACAGACAAGTGACAACTCCTCCTCCAACTCCCATTTATTTTCCCTTTTTTCTTTTGTTTTTCATTTTATATTTCTTATAACGGTAAAGTAGAATTACCATTATTAAGATTTATTATAATTACAAATAATTTATTGTTACTGAAATTTTATAAATATGTCAAGTAAAAGTAATTGTATAGCCCTAGATGGTGGAGTGTCTTATCCTCGTTGATTTTAAAAATATATATATAAAAAAAATTGAGGATGCATTAAAAAAAATCTATATGGATTATTAGTTCATAAAAATATTTTATAAAATATATAATGATTCATAATTCAAATGCCAGTTTGATTACTTATCACAAAAATGGATCTGAACAAATGGTCGCTAATGGAATGAACTTGTTGTTAATAGATATTATACTCACAAATGGTGGTTACTTACACCTAGCAACACCAATTTTTTAAATTATAAAAAATGTCCTTGAGTATTTATAGACATCCCTACTCAAATTCTTTTTTTTAGCCATATGATTTATTCTATCTATCTATATTAGAATGCTAAATTTAACCCACATGATTTTTTTTTATGTCCATAATATTTTTAAATTAATTTTAATTTATTTAATTATTTATTTTCAATGTGATGTGCTGATTTATAATCTTATTCTTATTTATTATATATTTAATAAGTATAAATAATTATTTATTATATGCATACAGAAACAGTGTGTCATAGCGACTAGTAATTATATCAAATAAGGGAAGGTTGCAACTTACATTGATTATAAAAAAGGAAAAATTGCATAAACCCCCCTTGTATTTTTCAAAATACTGCATACTCTCCCTTCCGTTAGGTAAATACTAACGGCGTTAAATTTTTTTTAAATTAACCGTTATACCCTTCTTATAACAACCATTGATCTTTGAATGTATAAAATAAACGGTTAAAATCTTAAGTAATTTAAATATATTTTTTATTTATATATACATTATATACAACGTAATATACTATTTCTCCGAAATTTTCTCTCTAAGATTCCGACGTCGTCTGAAAGAATTTTCGGCCGTGGCTTATACCATTCGAATTCTCTTCTTAAGACGAACATAACCATACCATTAATTTGAATTTTCATTAACCGGAGAGAGTGAGCTTCGAGCATGATCGTCAAAGTTTATTGGCTTCGATTCGTCGCCGTCCAGAAAAATTCAAGCCTGGTACCACCACCACTAGATTCGCCTCGACCTGAAGATTCGAAGTAGACCAACCTTGCTCATTTTCATCAAGTTTTTGCTGAGTTTCAAAAATTTTAAATTCATTCATGCCGTGAAGTTTCTTGCCGTCGATTTGCCGCCGTATGGACAAATAATGGCCTGAAACTACCACTATTCGACTCCTTTCCAAACGATTCTAACGAGGCCAAGCTTGCCTATTTTCATCACCGATGGTGACGATGACGGAGAATATGAGAGATAAACAAAAATTAAGTAAAATTGTTTAATTTAACAAAATTTTAAAATAATAAAAAATAAAAAATATTTAATTTTTATATAAGTTAAAAAATTGATATAATTTTTAAGTTATATCGATTTAGTATATTTTATAAATAAATATTAAAATATATTTAAATTAAATAATAATTTAATTTAATTAATAATATATAATATTATAAGTAATTTTTATTTATATTCAAATAAAAGGGACAAATCGGATATTTGCCCACTTAGAATCCTATTTTTATACAGTATGTTTGTTGAAGGATGTTAAGTAGTATATGTAGTGGAGGAAAAGGATATTTTGGACCATTGCACTATCAAAAAAGTTGAAATAGAGTAAAAAAGGTCTCTACTCTCATTTTCACATCGTGTACAACACCTTCCGTCAGTTTGGACATGGGGGTCGTTTTTGTAAGGTTTCAGAATTCACAGAGTCTTTTATGATTATTTATTTAACACGGGTAAGTTTTGTGCAATTTTAGCATACCACGGGAAGTATTTTCCCTATAAAAAATTAACAAAAGCAAGCAGCAATACATGTTTTCATTTTTTGGTGTTTTCATCATTCTTTGTCAATATACTAGTTTTTGTTGCACACGATTTTCACGAGCATATAAAAAATTTTAATGTGAGATGAAGTAAGAAAGAAAAACAAAATATAAGTGTGCGTTTATTAAAAATATACATGGAAGGTTGTAAGAGAAAGAAAATAAATATAGAGAAAAAGAGAGAAAAAATTAATTCTAATGGGGTTTATTAAAATTGTTAAAATATGTAAGGGCAAAAATAGGGGTGTCCATTTCGGTTAACCGAACCGAACCGAACCGAATTTTCGGTTAACCGAAAATTCGGTTCGGCCATTTGGAAAACCGAAAACCGAACCGGTTGGTACCGGTTCGATTCGGTTAAAACCGAACGGAAGTTCGGTTTTTTCGGTAACCGAAAAAAACCGTTTTTTTATTTTTTATTTTTTAAAATAATATATTTTGATATTTTAAGCCGAAATTGATGTTGCAATTTTATCCAAAAATACAAATACCAAAATTAAATTCTAATTTAATAGTACAAGTCACAAGTATAGAACAACTTCAATATGTTAACATTCAATATCTAAAAATAGTACACTTTTCTTTAGTTTTACTAATATAAATTATATAATATTAATATTATTATATATATAATTATATAATGTTTATATGTATAAAAAATATATATATATATTTTTTATTATTTATAGAATTTCGGTTTTCGGTTCGGTTCGGTTACCGAATTGGTGACCAAAAAACCGAACCGAAAACCGAATTTTTTTTTAAAAAAAACCGAAAACCGAACCGAATTTCGGTTCGGTTTTCGGTTCGAACCGAATTTTCGGTTTCGGTTCGGTTCGGCCGGTTTTCGGTTTTTTTGCACACCCCTAAGCAAAAATATGGAAAATATGAGAAGAAAAATAGAGTACTGGGCTGGGCTGAGAGATAAAAAATTATAAAATAATTAAAAAATATTGAAACATTATCATGAAAAATTAATTTTAGAAAAATAAAATAAATGAAAAAATAAAAATGGGACAATTGAAAATTAGTACGATCAATGTATTTTTTTTTTTTTTGGTAAGAGTATAGATATATAAAATATACACATATATATATATTATTATTAAATTCAGGCTCAGACTCAGGCTGAGGCTCAGCCACCACTTCCATCTCCGGATTGCCCAAGTCTTCATTGCTATCAGGCCAACGGCGAAAAGATAAATTATAGTAATATTTTTGTATGTCTCTCCACTTTTCTTTTTCTCGTACTGCAAAAGCTAGGGTTTTTTTTTTTGCGACTCTTCCAGACCACACTCTATACCGATCTGCTGCGACATTTTGGATTTTGTCTAACATTTTTCAGCCAATTCTGGTTGGTAAGTTTACATTTCAGTTTTTCGATTGGTGTACGTATTATAGTGCCGTTGATATTAGTTGAATGCGGAGAAAAAGGGTTTCCGTCAATGCATTGGCGCCTATTTCTAAATCTAAATGAACTTCTGCATCGGATTCCAATCATCTTATTTTCTCTAATAGATGCTTGTTGACATCGTGCATTTTAGGCTTTTATGAACGTGCGGGTGCTGGAGTTCATGCTGGAGATATTCTTGGTGGATTGATCCATACGTGGTGGTTGGGTTCTTGTCTGGAAGTTGGGAGTTGTGGGAGATGTGTGCATCTTGTAGTTGGGTTCTTGTTATGTTTGTGGAGGCATGGGTTGGAGTGAGATTTGGCTTTTGCTGAGGACGTCTGTTTGTTTATTTGGTTTATAAGGATGAAGAGATTGAAGGGTGAGTCTCCAAGTGTAAGGAGGTTCAAGTTGTCATACCTTTTACTGGGAGCAGGCGCGATATATTTGATTCTTATTTTCTTCAAATTCCCTGAATTTTTGGAGAGTGCTGCAATTTTAAGTGATGATGATAGCAATGGAAGCTTTGATGGATTCTCAGTCAGGGATGAAGAGGATGAGGAGATAACTAAATCAAATGTTAGTTCTGATGGGTTTCACAGGATTCTACAAAACAATGAATTTCTGGATCCTCCTGTAAAGCCTCAAGAAGCAGCAGCTTCAAAAGAGAAGAGGGACCACCATTTGGCAATTAAGCTGTCGCAGCAGCAATACGGTCGAATAACTGCTGAAGTATTTAGGCGTATGAATAGGACCCATAACTTGTCTGTGATGGAAAGAATGGCAGATGAGGCTTGGGCTCTAGGGCAGAAGGCTTGGGAAGAAGCAAGTAAATATGACGAAAAGGAGATTGACATGACCACTATACTTGAAGGGAAGCCTGAATCATGTCCTTCATGGGTTTCAATGAGTGGAGAAGAACTGGCCAAAAGAGATTTTATGATGTTCCTTCCATGTGGTCTCGCTGCAGGTTCTTCCATTACGGCGATTGGAACTCCACGCTATGCTCATCAGGAATATGTACCACAGCTGGCTAAAGTAAGGGCTGAAGATGCACTGGTTTTGGTGTCTCAATTTATGGTTGAACTTCAAGGATTGAAGGTTGTGAACGGGGAGGATCCACCAAAGATTTTACATTTGAATCCTCGGTTACGGGGAGACTGGAGCCATCAGCAGGTAATTGAGCACAATACGTGTTACAGGATGCAGTGGGGAAGAGCTCAAAGGTGTGATGGCTTACCTTCCAGAAGTGACGATGATATGCTGGGTAGCAACATTCTTTCCTTTTGGCTTGTTGAGTTAATTTGTTTTCAGAATATTGCTTCTCTTATTTTTCACTGTATGAAAGGATTTGGCAATTTCTTGATGCCAAGATGGTGACTTGAAGCGTCAATACGCTGATAAAAATATTGGCATGGATTTAGGAACCCAATGGTATTTGTCTTCTAAGGTGGCCAAAACATGGAATCCAAAATTCAAGCTTCGCTTTTATGGTTAACACCGTGATCAAAATGTGAAACTTCTTCACTCAGCATTCTGGAAATGGAAAGAAATTCTTAAAAGATCTAAATAATTAACTGCACCAAGGTAATGGAAGTTAAGGCATGAAGAAAATCCACAAAATGCACGTTGCTTTACCAGGAGCTTATTTCCACTAATGGATAGATGTGAAAACTTGCCTGTATGACATAAATCAACAATTTACATAGATTTTACCATCTTCCATCTTTGAGGCAGTGCCTTCTGCACCAGGTTTCAGCAAGAATACTGTTGTGCCTTCATCTTCTTTATATGTCTGATTCTATCCTAGACCATTAGCCATTTGTATCTGACCAATTTGTTTGGAAATCTGAACAAAACAAGTAGTAGTATTGGCTTTGCGTTTACTTTCTACTTTATCTGATGTGGTGGCATTCCCCCCCCCCCCCCCCCCCCAACTCCCCGTTTTTTTTTATGCTTGACTTGCCCTAAAACGATGCAGAAATGTTGTGGATTCCCATATTACACCTCCTTTTATTATGTGGCATTTTATTATCTATTGGCATACTCATGTATAAACTTCTCTAACTTTTTGTTTCTCTTTAACACATATGATTTGCTTGCTTTGCTGGTGGATCTTCTAAAACTCCTAGGATATTATCCTTGCAGTTGATGGATACATGCGTTGTGAAAAATGGATGCGTAATGATATCATAGATACGAAAGAATCCAAGAGATTTTCATGGTTTGAGAGATTCATAGGACGTGCAAAAAAACCAGACGTAACCTGGCCGTTTCCCTTTCGGGAGGGACGAATGTTTGTTTTGACTATACGTGCTGGAGTTGATGGATATCATATAAATGCTGGCGGTCGTCATGTAACGTCATTTCCATACCGAATGGTATGTTACTCGCAGTCTCAATTGGATGACATAATGTGATAGTTTCTTGAGGTTCTGCCATCAGTTTAAGTCTGACTTGCAAAAATTCTGATAGGCTGGAGTTGGTCAATCTGGCATAAACATCTTTTCAAGCCTTTGAACCTATTTTTCTCTAGCTTATGCTACTTCTCTATTGAGATGTAGTTTGTTTGTTACCGAATTGCATTCAACTATTTTAATTATTGACCCTTGTTTCAATTCTTGATCGCAGATAAAGCAGTTTGACAGCTATACTTTTCTAATTAATAGATAGATTCCATGTTTCAAAATCTCTCGAACATTGTATAATATTACTATTATTATTTATTCAGGGTTTTGCACTGGAAGATGCAACAGGATTGGCAATAAAAGGTGATGTGGATGTTCATTCAGTATATGCTACCTCTTTGCCAACCTCTCATCCAAGTTTCTCACCCAAAAGAGTATTAGATTTCTCTGAGAAGTGGAAATCTCAACCCATACCCCAAGGTCATGTTAAACTCTTTATTGGAGTTCTTTCTGCAACCAATCACTTTGCAGAGCGTATGGCTGTACGAAAGACATGGATGCAATCTCTACCAGTCAAGACCTCTAAAGTAGCTGTTCGCTTCTTTGTTGCACTGGTAGGCCAACTTTTCCTTTCAATTGTATCCTCTTCCCTAAGTAATTCATCTTTTGAGAATTCTATTCTTCATTGTTTGTTTTTGAATATATAAGCATTTTGTAAGTTAAATATATCCTCAGAATATGAGATACATTGAACTTCTAGGGTACTTGTGAGTTATATATTCAGATATCTACTTCAGATGTTTACGTATGGATACCAAATGAAGGTGTGAGGGCCATTTATTTATATAAGGATGCATCTTCACATGTTAAAGTTTTGATTCCAGAGAAGGCATTTTATTGCATCTGTCTACATGTACTGTTGCCAACAGTCATCAGGTTTTGCACTGAGCATATGGAGATCTGGTTTAGCACGAAAAAACATTGTGCATACATTGCCTGGTACAGTCATCTTTAACTGAGATGTAAAGAAAGGAAAAGGAAACAGAGAAAAATGGTACTAGCCAGATATATCTTGAAGCTAAAGGGTTATGGTGTTCTGAACATGTTTTCTTTATGATTTCCTGCTTCCTGGATGGCATTTTTTTACCAAGTGTATTTCTACTAGTATACATGTGATTATTAACTGAACTTAACTCATCTAAAGAGACTTATTCGCAGAACCCCAGGAGTGAGGTGAATGCAATTTTGAAGAAGGAGGCTGCTTACTTTGGTGATATTGAGATTTTGCCATTTATGGATCGTTATGAGCTAGTGGTTATTAAAACTGTTGCCATTTGTGAGTTTGGGGTATGTTCATAGAATCATATTTATTTCTCACTCTTAATGCTTCACTAGTCTCTCCAGATATAGTCTGGTTGTTGGCAGATTTTGTTCTTCCTCTTACCTGCATTTATATTTTTGGTCGTAGGTTCGAAATGTAACGGCGGCTTACATTATGAAATGCGATGATGACACTTTTATTAGGGTTGACACAATCTTAAAAGACATTGAACGCGTGTCTACTGGAAGTGCCTTGTATTTGGGCAATCTAAACCTCTTGCACAGGCCTCTTAGGACAGGGAAATGGGCAGTCTCTTATGAGGTAAATATGTACTCTTGTATGAGAATTACAGTTGACATAAGTTTGGCTATTTAAGTTTTTGCAGTCTATAGATATGCTGGTTTACTCTGTAAGATGGCTATCTTGTCTACAGGAGTGGCCTGAGGCTATTTATCCCCCTTATGCCAATGGGCCTGGATATATAATATCAAGTGACATTGCCAAGTACATCGTTGCTCAACATGCAAATCACAGCCTACGGGTTTGTAATATATCTGTTGTTTTTACATCTTATTGTTGGAGTAAAAATCTATCATTATTGTTTTACTGAAGCATACCCCCACACACCACCTTTGCCCCAACTATGCAGCTATTTAAAATGGAGGACGTGAGCATGGGAATGTGGGTTGAGCAGTTCAACAGCACAAAAAATGTGCAGTATTCTCATAATTGGAAATACTGTCAATACGGCTGCATGGAGAACTACCACACTGCGCACTACCAATCCCCATTACAGATGATCTGTTTGTGGGACAATTTGATGAAGGGTCGGGCTCGCTGCTGTAATATATGACCCAAAATGTAGAGTTGCTGCCGGTTTGTATTCTACCCAACTACTGTAACTTGGCAATCCAAGATTGTCGAATTTTGTACATCAGAGGAGACTTTGGGGTCTGAGAAGACACTGCTTCTATTAAAGAGAAGCCTCCCCCCCGACCAAAAAAAAAGAAAGAAAAGAAAAGAAAAATGATTCTGATCATATTTGTGGTCGTGCGCAAGGATTTGTCTTATTTTTCCATTGCTCGTCCGGATTGTACAATCTGTATAGCCTGGTTGTGATATTGTACTGTTTCACTACATAGCCATTCAGGGTTTAGGCAATGGAGGGAGAAGCACTCTCTCCTTATCCAAGTGATATCTATCTAGGTGTGGTTGTTGCATCTATCATGTATTTCATTAGTCGGAGAAATCGGCAGGACCTTTGCCTCTTTTGACTTGCTTTCTTGATGAGTGAGTGATTGTTCAATTCTAAACAAATTGCTGTAGGTAAATTTGCCAGAGCAATTCTAGCGATCAAGTCACTCTTGCTTTCTTGATGAGTGATTGATGTTCAATTCTTAACGTATTGCTCTAGGTGAATTTAACAGACAGCAATTCTAGCGATCAAGTCACTCAGTTACGAAAGCATACTAATGTTGCGTTGGATTGTCTGGTTTGTTATTTGTATTTTTATGATAAATTGATATTTCAATAGTTCTTGTCAGTCTTGTGTTAAAGCGAACAAAATTCTGCCTTGTCCGAGAGGCAAGAACATGACAAGTGGAGGAGAAGAAAATTACTTGAGCCAAAGACTCGTCCCAGCTGTCGTAGAGGCCGCCGTTATTACAGGGTTAGAAGGAAAGAGTAGAAGTGAAGCTCGATATTTAAATCGGGAATGGTCCAGAAATTTACAGGTGGCGCGAGGCAACACACGTGACCGGTTTGGATGAGAGTTCAGATCTGGACAAAACCATCTGCATCACCCGAATACAGATCCATTAAAAAATTAACTGCCGACTTTTTACCCGTTTGTCATCGTAGATAATCGGGTCCCCCACTGGTATAAGTAGAAAACGAGTGTTGTGTGGTCTTAGTTTATAATAATCAGTTTCACACGTTGAGTTTGAAATTTGAAATCAGCAGAGTCGGGCCCGTGTCCGTTTCCGTGTCGGCAGAGCGTAACTGCTGGAAACAAATATTTGGTTTGCTTACATCCACGTAACATAGTTTCAATGCCTTTCATTATATTATTATTATTATTATTATTATTATTGTGGCATAATATACAGAAGCCTTTTTAATTTTAATTTTTTACATTATACCCATAAAACTGAAAACTCAACAAATAAAATTAAGTGATTTGGTTTGGTATTTATTTATTTTAGGTGTTGGGGTTGAAGATATATTTATATTAGTAAGGCCGAATAGTGATGATGATAATGACAGCCCAATCCAAAACCTTCTTATGGATAGTGCTGCTAGTTGGCATTTGTTGATACTAATAAAAGTAGTATTCATTTCTACAGACAGCAACAAATATCACAAATTTTATTTTATTTTTCTCTTTTTTCTGAACCATTGATTTTATGGATGCCGCCAATGAAATAACATAACTTAAAGATACAGAGACTACTTCACTTCTTGTTGCTGCTATTCATAATTAATTCCACACCTAACAACCCATCTCATTCATCAAACTTACAAGTCCTCACGTCCATTCATCATCACCACACTTGAACACAAATTACTTTCTCTTTTCCAAGATAAATTATACTCATATCAGTTTATAATTTTTTTTATTAACACATGTTGCAAATATTTATGTGGCCTGACAATTGATGATTAATAGAACTATATATTTTTTCTTAAATTATGTACAATCAAATATAGCCGACATCACATGTCGTGTTTTAATATTAAGTAAAACTTTTAAGAATAATACAAAAAGGGGTATTAGTATCATATTATAATATTATAGTAAGCAACGAAAACTTGTTTCGTCCTAATCCCCCGCCTTACCTCACTAATCTCACACACATGCACTTTTTCCTGCAGTCCAAAAAGAGACAAAAGCAGACACAAATAAAGCAAATCAAAGGTGAAAAGACAGACTATCCATTTTTGTTCTACTTCTACATTTTCAGAAACAATTTTAACACAAGAAAAACACAAGAGTAAATTAATTCTGAGTTAGAAGAGTGTAGGAAGGAGCAAAGTCTCACAATCAATCAATCAAAATTCTAACCCACTCAGATATTTTGTAGATCGATCACTATGCACCGTTTCAACTGCCTGTTTCTCTTTAACTCTCTCTCTCTCTCTCTCAGCCCTTCTTTTAATGCTCCTTAACGGCTACTAGTTCTTGATTCCAACCCCTCCCCTCCCCCACTGGCTTACCATTATCGCCAGTAAATACACACATTCATACACAGAGTAGGAGAAGAACAAGAAGAAGAAGAAGAAGAAGGCATGGATTTCAATTCGTTCTTGACGTCGTTAGGAACGTCGTTTGTGTTATTCGTGGTCTTGATGTTTCTCTTCACCTGGCTCTCGCGCCGACCCGGTAACCATGTTGTATACTACCCCAATAGGATTCTTAGAGGCATGGATCCCTACGAGGGACTCCGCGCCAGCCGGAACCCCTTCGCTTGGATCCGGGAAGCCCTCGTCTCCACTGAGGCAGACGTCATCAGAATGTCCGGCGTTGATTCTGCTGTCTATTTTGTTTTCCTCACTACTGGTACTTTGTTTTTTTCTTTTATACGCTTATCTGTGGTATTTACAATCGTTTCACCCACTCTTCTGTTTTTTTGGACAGCTTCGATGATTTCACTGATTTTCGTGATATTTTCTTTGTGTTTTTTCTTCTTCTTTTTTTTATAGTTTATCCCAGCTTTAGTTTTGTTCGTCTGTTTATTTTCTTCATCTTTCTTTTGATACATTTGTAATTTACAATATATTGGTTACTGGGTGGGCTAGTTTAATGTTAGTTTGATGGTGATCTTTCTGAATGGTAACTGAAACTGGGGTCTTTTGACTTTCAAATATATAGACTGTACAGAGAAAGAAATTTGTAGTTGTGTTTCCCGAACTTATTTCTCCGGGGTAATTTTATCAATCATGTGCCTTCATGACGATTATTCTAGTCTCCGCTGGTTGTGAAAATTGTGATTTTATATGTAAGTCTTGTTTTGACCGTGGGAAGGTGAACTTTGCAAAAGTGCTTATTTGGTTGGGAAAAATAGGACTTCTGACTCCAAGCTTACCCTACCCCAAAAAAAGTTTCCGCTATTGATTTTTCACTTACCTTCTAAACAATGCCGCACATGAATCAGCATGCTCCTTGTGAAAATGGCTGCTCGAACTATAAAAGTAGAGGAAATGTGTTATATTGGACAGCAATAAGCAGCAAGGTTTTATTGCTCTCACGTATTTTCATAATGGTATGTGGTTCGTAAGCATAGATTATCCTACCTAAAAGCATTGAACGACTCTTAAATATGAAGCATTGGCAAGAACCTAGCAAATATATGAGGTGGGCGGGTTGGTTTGTCTTTTTTAAGTATTTCTCCCCTGCTCTTCGTGTGAAGGCTAATTGGTACGTTTGTTTGTCTCCCTTTGATTTCCCTTATGGTTTATGTTTATTGATCCTGACTTACACCGCTTTCAGTGGCTCAGTGCTTTTTACCCTGCTCCTAGAGTAGCAAGCATTTACTGATGCTCTCCGTTTGATTTGTTTTTTGGTGTCTGCGTACTTGTCCTATTGTCTATGCAAACATCTCATATTATCCTCTTTTATTCGAATCAACCAAATATCATCTAATAAGTGTGCAGGATTTTCTGTTTTTTCATCTCATCTTAATACTTCCAATGTGAATGTTTGCTTTACTTTACAATTATTTATTGTTTCACGCAGTGCTGGGAATTCTGGTTTTGTCTGGCCTTGTACTTCTACCAGTGCTTCTGCCAGTTGCTGCTACTGCTCATGGTGTGATGAAGGCCAAGGACACCACCAGTGAAGGATCTTTTAATGACCTTGACAAGCTATCTATGGGGCATGTCGAAGTTAGTACTAGCACTTCACCCATTCTCGATGATTAATCTGCCTCAATCAATTGCTTGTATTCATTACAGAGTAATAATCATACTAGGAGATGTATTTAGTTGTGGAATTTTCTCGCGCTGTCAGTTACCTCTATATGTTTTTCTCTTATGAAACTGCCACTGATTTATTTGCTTAATTCCTGCTTTTTTTTTTTCCCCTTGTGGATAACAGCAAAGAAGTGCCCGATTGTGGGCATTTGTGATAGCGACCTATTGGGTTTCCTTTGTTACATATGGCCTCTTATGGAAGGCATACAAGCATGTTTCTGATCTGAGGGCTGCAGCGCTTATGTCACCCGATGTGAAGAATGAGCAGTTTGCCGTGGTTGTTCGAGACATACCTCCTGCACCTGAGGGCCAAACTATAAAGGAACAGGTCGACTCGTATTTTAAGGCTATCTATCCAGATACCTTTTATAGGTCGATGGTGGTCACAGACAATAAACAGGTACAGTTAATATCCTTTTGCTGCTTGTCATCTATAATTTACACAGCATTTATCATCCAGTTGTGTGTGTTTTTTCTGTTTTTGAGAGAAAAGACTGTAGATCAAAATTGCTTGTATCCTGGCTTTAAGTTGAAAATTCCTTGTATCTTTACATCTTTTTTCATTATACCAGGTCAACAAAATTTATGAAGAGTTGGAGGGATACAGAAAGAAGCTGGCACGTGCGGAAGCCATATATGCCGAGTCCAAAGCAACTGGTAATCCCGAAGGAACGCGACCAACTACTAAAACTGGCTTTCTAGGTCTTATTGGTAAAAAGGTCGATGCAATAGAATACTATGATGAAAAGATAAAAGAGTTGATTCCAAAGTTAGTAGCTGAGCAAAGGGTCACTCTGAAAGACAGACAGCAATCTGCAGCTATCATCTTTTTTAATAACAGGGTAACTGCAGCAGCTGCATCACAAAGTCTGCATGATACGATGGTTGATATGTGGACAGTCTCAGATGCTCCTGAACCCAACCAGTTATTATGGACCAATCTCCCGAAAAAATTCTACACAAGGCGGATTCGGCAATATGTGATCTATTTTATTGTGTTTTTGACCATTTTCTTTTACATGATACCAATTGGTTTCATTTCTGCATTGACTACTCTGGACAACTTGAAGAAGCTTCTCCCCTTTCTAAAACCGGTTGTGGATCAAGCCACTATCAAGACAGTACTAGAAGCATATTTGCCGCAGCTCGCACTTATAATATTTTTGGCGCTGTTGCCAAAGTTCCTACTGTTCCTATCCAAGGCTGAGGGCATTGCTTCAGAGAGTCATGCGCAAAGGGCTGCATCTGGAAAGTACTTCTATTTTTCAGTCCTAAATGTATTTATTGGTGTTACGATAGGCAATACGCTTTTCACTACATTGAAGCGTATTGAGAAGGATCCGAACTCTCTTGTCCCTTTACTAGCAGAAAGCCTCCCTGGAAGTGCGACTTTCTTCTTGACTTTTGTGGCTTTGAAGTAAGTTCACTGTTCCCTTTTCTCCTTTACTTATTGTGGTGCTTGTAGAAATTCTTATTTTGCTCGATGTCCATCAGTTGCTTATAATGTTTCTTGGAAAATGAGTGGGATTATTATTTTCTTTTGACATTTCGTAAACTTCCTGATCAGTATTTTGGCAAACTACTTCTATTGCATCATTGGTTATCTGGCATTATCCTTCTTCTTTCCATCCTCCTTACTCCTTTGGCACTTTTGTCTTCTTTTTTCTCCTTTTCCGTTCCTTATTTGAGATCATATTTCGAGTGAGATCTGTTGAGGTTTCAGTGGAACTTAAGTGTAAGTTTAAGCATCAAGGCTAATATGTCTTTTCATTCTGAAGAATTAGATTGACTGAAATGTGGCATTGATTTTTTATGCCTTCAGGTTCTTCGTTGGCTATGGGCTTGAGTTATCACGAATAGTTCCTCTGATAATATTCCACCTGAAGAAGAAGTATCTCTGCAAGACTGAAGCTGAGGTGAAAGAAGCCTGGGCTCCTGGAGATCTTGGATATGCAACTAGAATTCCTGCCGACATGCTGATTCTCACCATTGTCATCTGCTATTCTGTTATAGCACCTCTAATTATTCCATTTGGCATCATCTACTATGGGTTGGGATGGCTTGTTCTTCGGAATCAGGTGATGCTGCTCTCTATTATTTCTGAGTAATTTATGCGTCTATCAAAACATGTGCTGGCCTTATCTCTAACCATGTTTGTCTTTCTTCCTAACAATAGGTTCTTAAAGTTTATGTTCCTTCATATGAGAGCTACGGAAGGATTTGGCCCCACATTTATGTCCGCATCATGGCTTCCTTGATCCTCTATCAAGCTACAATGTTGGGTTACTTTTCTGCTAAGGAATTCATATATACACCGGTTCTGATTCCACTTATTGTTCTGTCCTTCATCTTTGTATTAGTCTGTCGGAAGAAATTCTATCGATTTTTCCAGTGCACAGCACTTGAAGTTGCTTCCCGTGAACTGAAAGAGACTCCGAATATGCAAGTTGTTTTCAGGTCGTTCATTCCCCCAAGCCTGAGCTCTGAGAAAGCCGATGAGGATCAGTTTGAAGATGCTTTATCTCATGTTGTTTGAAGAATGCTTCAAGTCAAGTATCCCAAACAGGGTCTAATGTTTGATGTACATTTTGTGAGTTATCACTGGGATGTTTGTAATCTATGACTTTGACTATGTTAGAACCATTTGTTCATAGTTTCCACTAGGGGGTGTTTGGGTGTTGTATTGTGGGTTCTTCTGTTATATAGAACATTTTGTTTGTCAGGAGAAATTGTCATTTATTCTGCCAGAATTTGGTGTGTATTTAGACAGAGAACAAACACTCCTTTAGGAGGTAGGTTACTGGTTATTCCCAAGTCCCAGCTGTTGCTTGTAATAGAAAGACGAATGAATTTCTTCAGTTCTTGGCAAAGCCCGCTTTTTCTTGGTGGATTATGGAGTTTGACTTCTCAAATTGAAGGCGTGTCTGAATCGTGAAAACGTGTATCATACCAACATGTGAAATTACCGGATGTAGTGTGAGTCAAATCCTGCTTTTGACAAGAATAACAACATTTTAATTTTTCCCCCAGAACACCTAACAACATGAAATTGGGGGTACGCATCCCGTGCATCAATATCTTAATGAAGCCGAAAAGCGAACTCGGAATCGATATATTTGCAGCCAGTCGCAATATTTCAAGGTTTTATTTTGACTGACTGCTGAATCAAATAATCTTACAATATATTTTTCTAGTTAAGTTTGTTAACAAAATTGGATTGAATTTTTTGTTATATTCTATCTTCTACTTGGTTCTAGCACATACATACATTACAGTGATATGCATATGTTAAATAAAATAGAATTGGCACTAAAAAGTATTGATTCGAGAAAAATAGAGGGCAGTCCTCATATTATTCAAATTGTGTAATGGGAAGCTTCAGGGTTGGTGCACCCCAAGCCCACGAGCCAGGACCAACGCGTCAGCACTCGTCAAGCCATCACCCACTTCATATGAAACAGTACCCCATATGCTATGTTGAATTTTACCTTCGCCAGACTTGTACAACATTTGAAAACTCATCCTATATATTCACTGTCTCCTCTTCAAAACTTTAGCCCTTTCTAGTTTCTAACCCAATATGGCCACCAAGAATGCCATCCATCCCCACTATTACCACCTCCCTGCCGTCCACAAAACCCGGCTTCCAGCCACCGTCCAGGCCTATCAAGACTACGCAATCGGCAAAAACCCACGTCAAAAATCGGCCAACAGGGCCGTCAAGCTGGCCGAGTCCTTGTCCCATATGTTGAATCTTCAGATCGAGACCACAATTCAGAGGAGCCTCAACCGCTCAAACCTCGACGTTCTGAGCATCGAAGAGAAGCACAATACTCCCACCACCTCCCCTAAAGAAGACATATCCGCCAAGTGGCGCGAAATCCACGGCTCCCGCGACTGGGACGATCTTCTTGATCCTCTCCACCCCTGGCTCAGAAGGGAGATCGTCAAATACGGGGAGTTCGCGCAGGCCACCTATGACGCCTTCGACTTCGACGCCTTCTCGGAGTACTGCGGCAGCTGTATGTACAACCGCCACAAGCTGTTCGACAAGTTGGGCCTCACCAAAACTGGCTACAACGTGACTCAATACATATACGCCATGTCGCACATAGACTTGCCACTGTGGCTTGAGAAATCGCGCTTTGTCGACACTTGGAGCAAAGACTCGAACTGGATGGGGTTTGTGGCTGTTAGCGATGATCAAGAATCGAAAAGAATTGGCAGGCGGGACATCGTCGTGGCGTGGCGGGGCACGGTAGCGCCGTCGGAATGGTACGACAATATGCAGCGGAAACTAGAGCCCATTGGCCACGGGGACTCAAAAGTCGAACATGGTTTCCTCAGCATTTACACCTCTAAAAGCGACTTCACTAGGTACAATAAGTCAAGTGCCTCGGAACAAGTCATGAGAGAAGTTAAGAAATTAGTGGATTACTACCAAAAAATAGGTGAACAAGTTAGCCTAACTATCACCGGCCATAGCCTAGGTGGTGCTTTAGGACTACTAAATGCATACGAGGCTGCTAAAAATTTCCCCAACCTTCCAATCAGCGTTGTCTCATTCGCAGCCCCACGTGTGGGGAACATTGCGTTCCGCGATGAACTGTATCAAATGGGCGTTAAAACTCTACGTGTGACGATGAAGCAAGATGTGGTGCCAAGAATGCCTGGAATAGTATTTAATGAAAGTCTACAAAGATTTGATGACATTACGGGCACGTTGGAGTGGGTGTACACACACGTGGGAGTGGAGCTAAAGCTGGATGTAAGATCGTCTCCGTACCTCAAGAAAGGGTTGAACTTGGTGGGATATCACATGTTGGAGACGTACCTACATTTGGTGGACGGATATCAGAGTAGTGATTCGGGATTTCGGGCGGATGCTAAGAGGGATGTGGCGTTGGTGAACAAGGATTGTGATATGCTTGTAGATGAATTGAGAATCCCTCCTAATTGGTATCAACTGGCTAATAAAGGGCTGGAGCGGAATGATCATGGGAGATGGGTGAAGCCCAAAAGAGATCCGGAGGACATACCCTCACCCACTATGGACTCACTTAACTATCATGTGCTTGAATTGGAGGATAGTTATGAGATTGGATCCTGGTTTGGTGTTTCAATTTGATTTAGCTAGGGCAACAAGAGTTTGTACATGGAAACCTTATTAAAACTACATGGTAGATATAGTATCATAGTTTGTGTCTCTAATCATTGATATCATCATGTACGTATAAACAAAATTGTAGCAATAAATTTTCAAGCACAACGTATTCATGTATTTTACAGAGTTAGCAAATATAAATTTTGCTCAAATATTTTTGAGATGGAGCGCCTACAATAGAGGATGCACACCATCCGAAGTGAGAGTGGTCATATCAATCAATGATATTTACATTTCATAAGGTGTTCAAATCATACATGACTATTTTAAATTTATAGAAAATAAATTTAAAATTAACAATACACATAACGGGTGTTGAGATTGTTTTCAACAAAAACACTCATACGATCACGTTACAGAGATAGTCTATAGAGTCAGAGCAAATAACTACCGGAAACACAATCTTACATAAATATTATGTTCTTACATAAATATTATGTTCAAAGAGGTTTTTTTTTTTTTTCTTCCTGGTTAAAACCGTCAGTGCTGTGGCGCGGATTTGACAGGACCTCTACCTGTTTATTGAAATCCAAACGGCTCGCCTATACAAATTAAGAAGTTGTATACTAGAAGTACTACTCCAGATACATGTCAAAGCAAGAACCTCGCTGGTACTATTTGAACTGAAAATTTGGAAATAGATTATGAAGATGAATCGGTGCAGCCAAATGGGCGGTCACCCGCCTAATCACTGTATTGGAGCCAAGAAGTCGGTTGGCCTCTCTGTAGACATGAGAAAAAATGGTGGAGATCTTTGGACACAAGACTCGAAAGCCTCGTCAACGAATATTCTGTTGGAGAGTTGTTCATAGCTTAAACCCAATGTAGGGATGCCACTAAAGCTTTGGGGACGTTTCCAAGCATCAAAACGCATGGATTGCAAGTCGCAGCCCATTTCTGGAAAACAACCCTCCTTCAAATCTGGAAGCATATTGGGTTGTATATGGGCTTTCTGTTTTACGCTTTTGGGCTTATGTAGCGGCCCACTTTTCTTTTTCGGGATACATTATAGTTATTAATATATAATTAAGTTTTAAATAATTGGAATGATTTGGTCAACCAATACTTAATATTAACCCTACGCAAATATTAAGTATCAGAAGTCCACATATACTACTACTTCCGCACAATAACTAAATTCTTAAGTTGTCCTAACATATAATCTTAAAAATTGGAGCCAGTCGGGTTAGAATCCAACAACCACCCCCCTTCACTTATATATTTAATTTAATTTGTATTTTCTATTTAATTAAAAAAGAATCATAATATCTTCCTATACAAATCAAGATATTATTTTCAATATTTTAATAGCTGACCAAATGATGTCTTAGGCTAGTTATTAAACTAATGCTGGGATCTCATGAACAAATTCCATGTCATGAATTCGAGTCCCATCAAACGTATGGGTATTTATCTCGCTTTATGTGAGCCATTGTAATTTATTTATCGTAATTAATCATATGAGAGCATATATTACTCATATTTATTATGATGAATTATTGTAATTTATTTATTATTATTAATATATATATATATATATCAATAGGTGAATTCGGCTTGATAATGGCCCTACTATCCATTCTTGGCAGTCCCCAAACCCTAACTCTAACTGAACCATATGATTCATTCAGCTATTACAGTTCACACGATTCACATTTTGTTCAAACCTATTTCCTTTAATGTAAAGGTTCTTGATATATATTAATGAGAAGCCGTTTATTTGTCCTTTATTTTATTTTATTTCTGTTGAAATTTATTGCAAGAGCTAGCTAAGGTACCTAATCTTGTTAGAAATATTCCAAGTCTAACTGCACAAGTTGTAGCAATTGATGTGTGTTTTTCGTAGACAAATCCCATCTCGGAATTAAATTATGGGGAATTTATTAATAATCCTATTATGTCTTCTTCCTATCATCATTAGTACAATATTGCCACACATTGTGTAATGAAATGATTTATAAGGTAGTTATAACCAACGTGGGAGGCTCAATTCTATTTTGACGACGTTTATTTGGTCACATCATTTTGATTAACTTGATTATGACCTATCCAATCCATTTTAATATATATAGTTTGTGAATGCCAAAAAAAATTATTCTAATTTAATAACCAGTGTGGACTGTACGGATATTAGTTTATGTTTTTATTTTTTTTACTATGATGATGTTTGGGAGATTAAAATATTGTTAAAAAAATTTAAAACATTGTTAATTACGTTGTAAATAATTGAAACAAGAATGAGGATAGTTGGGGGTAGCTGCAAGTGTTTTGGGCATTTCTTACAGTGGGGTGCAGCCCAACTGAAGACAACAAATGTATTGTAAGAAGAAACACTAAAAGCATTGAATTCACAATAAACAAATTCGGGTTGAACCTAATTACATGACCCAACCAAATTACAACATTCGAATAGTGCAAGTTTCATATCTAAAGTAAGTTTTTAAGAAATTGTTCCAGTTTTCACAAAAACAACTCTCCAAAGTTGAGTCCATTTACTTTGTAACCAAAATTTACTTCTTATTACATAATAATAATAATAATAATCAAATTACATATAATAAAGATGAAACTCATTTAAAATAGAATGAGATACTTACAAAAATTTGCGTTGATTACAAATAAATATTCTAATTTTTTCCTTTTGGAGATTGGAGTTTAATAACTTAGAGATGGATTAGATACTTGTTTTTTTAGTTCACCACATTTTTTAATTATTGATGCAGTCCTTTTTACTTTAATTAATTTATACACGTACTATTATATTCCTTTCCAACAAATAATTATTATATTATTATATAAGAAAAATAGAATAGCAGTATTGTCAGTGGTCCCGAGGATCAAAATACCCTCTGATTCAATTAAATCGGGCCCCAACCCCGAGTCCCTCACTTCCAGGAAAACGCTTCTCCAATACCCGACACTTGCATGTTATTATTATCATTATTGACTAAATCGCATTTTCAGCTGCCTCAAAACCGTGTGACGACCGGTAAAATTCAATTTTATCACTCTCTCTAAAATTAAATATATTGAAATAGACGGGGAAAAAAGCGCAAAAAAAAAAAAAAAGAAAAGAAAAAAATGGAGTTGAAGAACGTGACTAATGCTCTCCAACAACCCACCTTATTCTTCTACAATAAAACCCAACTCGCCCATCTACCTCCTCCTCCCTCAATTCCTTTCCTACCCCATTTTCCTCTATATATATATCACGTCCATCAATTACTCTTCCAATCATTCACATTCCCACAAACAGGTGTTGTACCCAACTCCTCTTTTCAGTTTCTACTTCTTCCCTGAGTGCTACCAAGTGAAAGTGCCCCTTTCACTAGTAGCAAATTTGAACAAATACTAAAACTTTCCACCCAATTTCAATCCATGGGCAGTCTTCAGAATCAGAAACCTGACAATGGCTTCGCCGGGACCATCAAACCTCTGGACCCGGAGGAGTTCAGAAGGCAAGGCCATTTAGTCATCGACTTTCTTGCTGATTATTACAAGAGTGTTGAGAGATATCCTGTCCGCAGTCAAGTCGAGCCCGGCTATCTCAAGAAACGAATGCCCGACTCCGCTCCCTATGACGCCGAGCCCATTGAGGATATTCTTCGGGATGTTCAGAAAGATATTGTTCCCGGCATAACTCACTGGCAGAGTCCCAACTATTTTGCGTATTTCCCCGCCAGTGGTAGCATTGCTGGATTTCTTGGGGAAGTTCTTGGCACCGGGTTTAACATTGTGGGATTCAACTGGATGTCGTCCCCCGCTGCCACGGAGCTGGAAACCATCGTCATGGATTGGCTCGGTAAAATGCTCAACCTTCCTTCTGAGTTTCTCTTCTCCGGCGGAGGTGGTGGTGTTTTGCAGGGTACCACCTGCGAGGCCATATTGTGCACGCTGGTGGCCGCCAGGGATCAGATGCTCAAAAAGATCGGCAGGGAAAATATAAACAAGTTGGTTGTATACGGGTCGGATCAAACCCACTCCGCTTTGCAGAAGGCAGCTCAGATTGCGGGCATCAACCCCAGCAATTTCCGTGCCGTCGCCACCACAAGGGCCGACGCATTCGGGCTAACTGCTGATGCCCTCCGCGCGACAATTGAATCAGATGTTGAATCCGGGCTGGTGCCGCTGTTCCTGTGCCCCACCATCGGGACTACGTCGTCAACCGCGGTGGATCCATTGGGCCCGCTGTGCGATGTGGCGGAGGAGTATGGAATCTGGGTGCACGTCGATGCCGCGTACGCCGGAAGCATTTGCATTTGCCCCGAGTACCGCCATTTCCTGGACGGCATCGAGAAAGCGCACTCTTTCAGCTTCAACGCCCACAAATGGTTCTTGACGACACTGGATTGCTGCTGCCTCTGGGTTAAAGACCCCGGCGCCCTGATCAAAGCTCTGTCGACATATCCAGAATATCTGAGAAACAAAGCCTCGGAGACAAAGCAGGTGGTGGACTACAAAGACTGGCAAATTACTCTCAGCCGCCGCTTCCGGTCTCTGAAACTCTGGCTCGTTATCCGCAGCTACGGCGTCGCAAATCTCAGGAAATTCCTGCGTAGTCACGTAAAAATGGCGAAGAATTTCGAAGGGCTGATCGGAATGGACAAGCGTTTCGAGGTGGTGGTGCCGAGAAACTTTGCCACCGTCTGCTTCCGCATATCGCCGATCGAAATCGGCGGAAACCATCAGATCGTGACAAAGGAGGACGCAGCCAATAATTTCAATGCCAAGTTGCTGGAGTCCATAAACGAATCAGGCAAGATTTACATGACACACGCAGTGATTGGGGGAGTTTATGTGATGCGATTCGCTGTCGGGGCGAGCCTGACAGAAAACAAGCACGTCATTTGGGCCTGGAAAGTGGTTCAGGAACATGCAAATGCCCTGCTAACCAGCTCCTAATTTTACTACCACAAATGTGAATGTCAATCCTGTCGAGAAATTGGAAATTCTGCCTGTTTTAGTTTGTGAAATTCAATAATCAAAATCTTCTTACAACAATGTACGGTTTCTTGATTTGTGGTGTATAGATGACCTTTCATGTCATATTCCGGTCCGGTGGAACAGGGCAAAGAAATGAAAATGGAAACTCATTGGTTAAAGTTGTAGTAAACCTGTCTGAAATTGCCATTCTAGGAGAAATGAAGCCTGCCACTACTATTACTTACATTCATAATTCTAAGTTAGGTGGCCTCGTTCTCTGCCCCCACTGCAACATTAACTCTCCATTCCCATACTTTCTAAGTCTTTATTTATTTCATCCAATCATACAATAAGTTATACTAAATTTCAACTTCTTTCGCCCCCACATTTAGAGGAATCTTGCTGACAAATCAATAATTATAATTTTACATATATAATTATATCAATTTTAATAAATTAGTAAATGCATCAATTCGATCAATAAGTGTGACGATAAACTCACAATATATTGTAACAAACAGTTACAATTTCGATGGAATTTAAACACCCTATTAATTTCAATAAATCCTTAGTATTAACTATTAGGCTAATAAAATATTGATGATTTATGAAGCATCGGTGATATCATAAAATTTGCATCACCAATTTAGTTTCAATAGTCTACAATTTATTTATTTATTTCTGATTAAGTTATTTTAATAATTTATTG